>NW_006399855.1:12240767-12244801 GCF_000299155.1 Elephantulus edwardii | reverse complement strand
AGCTGAAACAGGATCCACATCCCACACCATACACAAAAATCAATTCAAGGTGTATTAGGAACCTGGGAATAAAGCCCAAAACCATAAAGTTCCTCAGAGACAAGCTGGGATCATGCTTAGAAGCCCTAGTATACGGTATAAACTACGGTATACAGGAGACTGCCAAATACAACCAGAAATGTACAATTTGGAGAGGATAAAATTGATGAACGGGACCTTCTAAAGATTAAATCTCAGTGTGCATCAAAAACTTGTTCCAACAGAGTAAAAAAACCTGGGAGAAAACATTTGGCAATACCATTTCAGACAAAGGTTTCATATCAAAAGTTGACAGAATTCTACAAGGCTTCCACAAGGAAAAAAACTGATAACACAGTTACAAAATGGGCAAAAGATATGCAAAGAATTTTCACAAAGGAAGATATTCAGATGGCCAACAGACAAATGAAGAAATACTCAAAATCACTAGCAATAAAAGCAGAGCAATGATCTTGTAAATCACTACCTATCTTGGGAGGGACTGAAGAGCATTATACTAAGTGGACTAACTCAGTCCCATAAGGACAAATACTGTATAAGACCATTATTGTAGAAATAGATAACTAGTAAAACGCGTATGAGGATCTAAAGGGAGGGGGAGTGTGGGAGTAGAGGAGTGAGGGTGGGGGGTAATCATAGGGTCGCATAATTTAATGGGTAGAAGTGTGGGAGGTAAGGAAATGGGAAAGATCTGGTGGGAAAAATAATGTATACGCACTTTGTAAGTAGAACAACATAATTTTTTTAAAAAATATAATAAAAATTTACAGTAGTTGGACTTGACTGTAGTAAGAAACTACCTTTAAAAATTATATGACAGGGATTGGAGTTAGGGAGAAAAATGTGCAACAATGAATGAATGAAAACCCAACTTTTCTGTAAACTTTGTTAAAATCACAATGTAGGGGTGAAAGTGTAGCATAGACAAAAAAAAAAGAGAGAGATGAAAATAAAAACTACAATGAGAAAACCATCTCACTCTAGTAGCAGTGGCAAAGTTTAACCAGACAGCAAGTAATAAATACTGGAGAGAATGTGGCAAAATAGGAACTCTTATATATTGTTAGTCGGATTGTAAAATGGCACAACCACTCTGGAAGGCTGTCTGGTGTTTCCTCAGAAAGCTGGACACAGAAATTTCATATTACTGAGCTATTCACTGCTTGGAATATACCCCAAGAAAATGAGAACTGAGGCACAAATGGAGAGTTGTATACCAATGTTCATAGCAGTGTTATTCACCATAGCAAGAACATGGAAACAGCCCAAATGTCCAATCACAATCAGGTGGATTAAAAAATTATGGTACATTCGCATGATGGAATACTACACAGCATACAGGAGCAATGATTTTTTAAATTACCTAATTTGGGAGGGACTAGAGAGCATTATGCTGAGTGAACTAACTCAATCCCATAAGGACAAATACTGTCTAAGACCATAATTGTAGAATGTATACAAAGATCCAAGGGGTTAGGACGGAACAGAGAGGTGAGGTTGGGGCAGGGAGGTGTTAATTATAGGATCGCAACACACAATGTATGTGAATGATTGAGTGAAAACCCCATTTGCTTTGTAAACTTTCACTCACATCACAAAAAAAAAAAATACATATATATAAACTTTTTTTAAAAACCCAAACCTATAGTATTTATCAAGTGTTTTTCTTCATAAGTAAATCAATAAACCCATTCCTATCAAGTTGACCCTGACTCTTGGCAGCTTCATGGGCATCAGAGTTTTAATCAACTTATCTTTCACATGTAGACCAAGCCTTTCTTCATAGCCACTTCTGGGAAGATTCTAAACTACCCAGCTTTTTTGGTTAGTAGCCAAGCTCTTAACTGTTGCATTGCCCAGGGACTTTTCTGTCCTCATAATCACCACCCTTCAAAAAAGGTAACATAGTGACAAAGGAGTGCTGAGGCAGCATTGCTGTGGGTGACCTTCCCTTCCAAAGAGAGCCAAGGGCTGATGTGAGGAGGAGAAAGCACAGGATACCCTTCAGAGAGGTGAGCTATGCCACATGCTCCAGGCTGGGTGACAGGAGGCTGGAAAGCTTGGAACTGGAATGTGCCCTTCTGACCTGCTAGCCCTCAGGACCGAACCGGTGAGCCCCAGAGGGGCTGCCCACACCTGTCCCTGCATTTCACGGACCCCTCAAGAAGCCCAAAGTCAGTTTTGTGGGCTCAGATGCCTGGAACTTCCAAGACCTAGGCCTGGAATGATGACTTTCCGGGTCACAGTCGCTCTCTGAGAGTGGGCCCCTCAGTGTGAAATGCTCTAAGCTGGAGGTCTGTGCCAGCCAGGCGGATGGCGATGCAGGCGTAGCTAAAGGCTTCCTGGGAACAATGGGCCAGGCCTCCTTTCACCTGTTATTCTGTCCTGACAGCTGTGGGAAATGAATGAGCAGAGCTGGGTCAGCAGCTAAGAGGCTCCAATCCCCATGACTAAGCCCCTTGTGTGGCCCGTTTACACACTCTCCTCTCCTCTCCTCTCCTCTCCTCTCCTCTCCCCTCCCCTCCCCTCCCCTCCCCTCTTTCTCCCTCTCCCTCTCCCTCTCCCTCTCTCTCCTCTCTCTCCCTCTCACTCCTCTTTCTCATTGCAAACATAGCCTTTGGAATGTGACAAAGACCCAAACCCCAGAAGTCAGAGTTCATATTGACCCAGGATTGAAGTGATGGTTTGCATAAAATCTTGCATTGTGTTTGAGAGTTGTACTGTGGGAAAGCATATTTCCATTCTCTTTCTTATATAATTCAGTTTCCAGAAATTCACGGAAATCACAGCCAGGGACAAAGGAAGCTATGTACAGAAGCTATGCATTAGCCCAGGTCTGTTCAATGAGCACCTAGCACTCTACCTTCCTTCCGCCACCGAAGCAAGTGCAAACGTGTGATCCCTGAGAAACATGACTGCATGTCCCTTCTCTGAGTGTTTTGTTAGCTCATTAGTATTATACTCTAAGTCTTGATCTGCCATATTTGACAAAGTTTACCCAAGATGCTTTGAAGTCCTTCATACATACTCAGCATTTAGAAAGGCTAATGGACTTGATTCAGTATGGCAGATTGTGAAGGTGGCACAAAGTAGGGTAAGATTTCGATCTGTTGTTCACAGGGTTGTTAAGTGTTGTAGTCAATTCAACAACAACAATACAAAAATAAATTCTACATTTCTTTTTAAGAATTTAATATTTATAGAACACCAAAGTTGGTCACCAGGAATAAGTTAAAAGGAGAACGGCATAATTTCCACTCTCCAATTATTTCCTGGAAGATTTGAGGAGCCCAGTGTACCTGAAATATTAAGAGGTAAAGACAAGAAAGAAAAGCTTTCAGTCCTCATTTGTATGCCGGAGGACTGACTATGAGGGAGAAGAATTCATCCAGGCCACAGGTGGCAGGAAAATCTGAATGTTTTGCAAGGTGAATGTAGTATGGTTTTATGTGAGGTGGTGATGTCAATGGTAGTATGGAATGGTCTTGCTTTGGGAAGAAGCAAATTACTAAACCAGATTTATAAGTCTGACTCACAGTGGCCTGTAGGACAGAGCAGAACTGCCCCAGAGTTTCCAAAGCTGTAAATCTTTATGGAGGAGGTTGCTACATCTTTCTCCCCCAGAGCTGCTAGTGGATTCAGACTGCCAAAGACTCAATCATTGAACAACTAGGCACTTTAGAGGTTTTCAGAGAATTGCCTAAATCTCAAACAAGTGAGAGTAAGGCATTGTTTCCAACATCGCTGTTATCAGAGAATGTTTTTGAGTCCTTCTAGCATCTCTTCTAGGAGCCCTGGTTGTTGTTGTTGTTGTTGTTGTTGTTGTTGTTGTTAGGTGCTGTCAAGTCGTAAATTTCTCATAGTGACTCTATGAATGAAAGACCTGAACACTTGCAAAACTTTCATCCTTTCTCCAGATTCATAGAGTTTCCAGAGGCAAGCTATTTCAGAAGTGGATGTCACTTCTGCCTCCAAGCTTGTTTTAATCAGGGAGC
>NW_006399855.1:12208260-12240637 GCF_000299155.1 Elephantulus edwardii | reverse complement strand
GTTACCTCTGTACAGCAAATGGACAGACCAGTGCTATACCACTTAGAAGAATGTTTGACCAAAAACAATTAAAACTAGGCCTGAGGGCCACAGATTAAAATCACCTACCTTTAGCTTAGTAGCATAACTTTCTACTAAGCCAGCAGAGCTCTCGCATTGTTATTGTTGTTATTAGGTGCCATCTTTATATGTTTTGCTACCAGCTTGGAAGCAGGAGTGCATCCACTTCCATAAATAGCTTGCCTCTGGAAACCCTATGAACCTGGAGAAAGGATAAAAGTCATGCACGCAAGTGTCGAGGACTTTCGTTCATAGGGTCACTCTGAGTCACCTACCACTCAATGGCACTGAACAACATAGAGGGAGACCAGTTAGCCTAGTGGACTGAAAGCGATGCTACCAAGCCAAAGGTTATTGTTGTTATGTGCTGTAAGGTTGCTTGCGACTCATAGCAACCCTGTATACAAGAGCCCTAAACCCTGCTCTATCCTATGCTAACCTCACCATCTGACACTCACTGCCACCACCCAATCACAGAATCAATCCATCTCATTGAGGGTCTTCCTCTCCTGAGCCGCCCCTCCACTCTCCCAAACATGATGTCACTCTCCAAGGACCAGTTGCTCCTTGCAACATGCCCAAAGGATGTTAGACAAAGCTTCAGAATCCTTGACTCCAAGGAGCATTCCAGCCTCACTCTCTCCAGGACAAACCTGTTTGTTCTCCTAGCAGTCCATGGTATATTCAACACTCTTCTCCAGCACCACAGCTCAAAAACATCAATTTTCTTTCTATCATCCCTTGTTGTTGTTGTTGTTGTTGTTGTTGTTATGTGCCGTCGAGTCGCTTGCGACTCATAGCAACCCTATGTACAACAGCCCTAAACTCTGCTCTGTCCTGTGCCAATTACACTGTCTCAGACACACCCATCCCAATTACCCAGTTACTGAATCAATCCACCTCATAGAGGGCCATCCCCTCCTGCGCTGTCCCTCCACCCTACCAAGCATGATGTCCCTCTCCAAGGTCTGGTCCCTCCTTACAACATGTCCAAAATATGTTAGACAGAGCCTCAGAATCCTTGCCTCCAGAGAGCCGCCCAGTTTAACCCTTTCCAGGTTGAATCTATTTGTTTCCCTAGCAGTCCTTTGTACCCTCATTTACTCTTCTCCAGCACCACAGCTCAAAGGCATCAATTCTCCTTCTATCCTCCTTGGTCACTGTCCAACTCTCTGATGCATAACAAGTGATAGCAAAGATCATGGCCTGTATCAGATGCATCTTAGTCTCCAGAGAGACACCATTGCTCTTCAGTACTTTGGAGAGGTCCCTAACAACAGACGTTCCCATTGCAATACGTCTTTTAATTTCCTGGCTACTGGTGCCAAGAGTGTTGACTGTGGAGCCAAGCAAACTAAAGCTGTGAACAATCTCAATCTCTTCACCATTCATCCTGATGCTGCCAAAGGTAGGTGACTCTAATCCACAGCCCTAAGGCCTGTTTTAAATTGTTGTTGGTCAAACATTCTTCTAAGTTGTATAGCCCTAGTGTGTCTACTTGCCGTACAGAGGTAACTGTAGTCGCTGTGAAGCTGAACATTGTGACACTGATGTGTCAAATGCAAAAACAGTTACCAATGGTGGACAGTGTTTGGTGGAGCTCCTGATTAAAACAAGCTTGGAAGCAGGAGTGCTATCCACTTCCATAAATAGGCTTGTCTCCAGAAACCCTATGAACCTGGAGAAAGAATGAAAGTCATGCACGCAACTGTCGAGGACTTTCCTTCATATGGTCACTATGAGTTGCCTACAACTCAATGGCACTATCCACCATCTGCTCTTCCTGTAACATTTCCTCCTGTAATGACTTGTGTTGTTACTGTGTGCTATTGCATCAGAAGCATCTCATAGCTGAACCTCCAGCAGTTTTTCAGAGGCTACAAACCACACAGGAGGAGATTGTGCATCTTTCTTCCACAACTGACAAATTCAAACCACAGGCCTTTGGATTGGTAGCGCAGCTCCTTACCCACTAGACCACTGGAGCTCCCTCCTCTAAAGCTTTGGAAATCTGATGACTATGAGTCAGAATCAACTCAAAGACAATGGTAGTATCACTTCTGGGGAAATGGTCACAATCTCACTGTGGAAAATTTTCCCTGGCTCATTTGTTATTTATTATTCTTAATCTATCATTAATTGATTCATTCAATAATAGGTAATTTGCTTTTTCCTTTGATTAACAACTAAAAGTAATTCTTTTTCCTTGTTATAAAGATAATTCATTTATGTTTGTGGTAGAAAAGATACAGAACACAAATAAGCCAAAAAGAAGAAAATTTAAATCAGGTGTGTTTTAACCAACAGGGACACTTAATACTTCTACTCTCTTTTTTCCCTGTGTATAAGCATGATTCTGTCCCATTGTAATTTGTTGAATGAGAAGAATTTGTAACTCTGGTAATTGTCCTCTGATCATTAATTGAGGGTATGTTTATATTCAATTGTGCTATTATTGTACATGTCCAAAGACAGCTTGGTGAGAATGGTGACTCCTTCTATGTGTGAGAGGGCAAAAAGAGTTACCCTTTGGTAATGATGTCCACTACTTGTTAAACTATCCCTTGGATTTATCATTAACCTGGGTGTTTTTTATATAAAGAGAGCCCAGCCCATCTATCTACTGTCTCCTCATCCCCCAGCTCAATTGCCTACATTAACAACACTTCTTCACCTTTGTTTCTAAACTGTATGGATCTGGAAAAATATTGCAAAAGTAATGCATAGAAGTGCATTTACAATACTTCTTGTGACTTTCTTGTCTTTTGTTTAACATCTTCAACTCAGGAGCAGTCAGCTCATAGAGGCAGGAAGGCATATCATGGCCCAATGAACCCTTATGTAGTCCCTGATTGCAAAAAAATGACCATTTTGAAAGAGTGGACACACAAATTAAAATTAGAGAGCGCTCTGTTCTAGGAACTATCTCTCCTTGACAAAGACATCCACCCTAAGGAGTCTTCACTTTTCAAACTGCGTGGTTTCAGCAGGTACAAATCTACCGTGGACATGGAAGGTACTACACCAGGATCACCAGGAAGGTGCTCTAGTTTCTTAATGCAAAATGTGAGTTGATATTTCTTTACAAAAGGAACCCATGGAAGGTAATTTGGACTGTCCTCTACAGAGGAAAGAAAGAAGAAAAGAAAAAAGAAAGAAAGCCAATCTAAATAAATTAAAAAGAATGTGTGAGTGTATGTGTGTGCAACATAAAAATAAGTAGCACCCAAGGAGTTTAATTCTTGGTTCCTGTAAAACTGCAAATTGATGTGATATTAATAATAAAAACCAAACAAACACACACACACAGAGACAAAGAATGTTTCTTGCAGTTAAAATTCAGAGGGCCATCACTGATGCATATCTTGCTAATATAATGACCAAGAAGAATAAACATCCTGAAGTTAGAAAGACTCAATGAGAACAGTCTATCAGGGCTGCCAAGGAGGCAAAAAAAGGCTAAACAAGCATCTAAAAAGACTGCAATGGCTGCGACTAAGGCTACCACAAAAGCAGCGCACAAATAAAAGATTGTTAAGCCTGTAACAATTTCTGCTCCCCGAGTTGGTGGAAAATGCTAAGTTGGCAGATAAAACTCAAAGACTCGTAACTTATAACTCTAAAAAGACTTACAGAAAAACCACCAAGATGCCCTTCAGTAGGTAAATGGATACACAAACAGCAGTACATTCATACACTGGAGCACGTTGTACAGCAATAAAAAGCAATGAGTCACATAAGGTGTAGTGCATACGTGCTATACTGATAACCCAAAAATCAATGAGCTACCTGTTAAGCCATGAAAGCACACCCTTAAGTTCTGTCTTTAAAACTTTTCTTTGAAATCGTCACTATATTACACATATATATATCTGATTCTAATGAAATTTTGGAGGTTTAAGTTTGAATTATGGTTTAAACAAATGGCACTTTTAAAATATCGTGTGTGTGTGTGTGTGTCTGTGTGTGTGTCTGTGTGTGTGTGTGTGTGTGCGCGCGCGCACATACCTATACATGAGCAGGAATACCCTATCATGCCACATGGTGTGCACAGACAAAAGAGGCCGAGTAGGAAAGCAAAAGACAAGAATTTAATTACTTGAAACATTTGCTGAACATCCATGCTTTAAAATATGTCAGAAGACTAGATGATGCCTAGGGTTCATCAAAAGACATTGCTCATCAGTCTCCAATTGACAAAGCTGGTTCTTCTGATGGCAGTATGCATTCTGCAGAAGAGCAAAAGGAGAACTAGCAGAATTTTAAACAGAAGAAGATGCTGAAAGGGACTCTAGACATGTGTGATACTGAAAATTATTTAGTATCACTTCTCCAGTCATTGTCTGTGTCATTCTCAACATGTGGCTCTGGTGGTGCTGTTAGGTGTCATCAAGTATGACTCATAGAGGCCCTATGAACAAAAGATCTGAGTTCTGTTCTATACTGTGCCATCCTCACACTTCCTGACATACAAGAGGCCACTGCAGCTGTCACTGTGACAATCGACCTGATTAAGGGTCTTCTCCTTTGCTGACCCTCCACCCTTCCAGCATCATGTCCCTCTCCAAGGAATAGCCCCTCCTAGCAACATGCCCAAAGTATGTGAGGCAAAGCCTCATCATTCTTGCCACCAAAGAACTCTCCAGCTATAGCCTCTCCAAGACATATCTGTTTGTTCTCTTGGACATCCATGTGATGCTCAGTGTTCTTCTCCAACACCACAGCTCAAAGTTGTCAATTTTTTTCTTTCATCCTTATTCATTATCCAGCTGTCAGATGCACAGCAAGTGATCAGAATTACCATGACCTGAATCAAATGCACCTTAGTCTTCAAACTGACATCATTACTTCTCAATAATTTGGAGAGTTCCTTAACTGCAGATTTTCCCAGTGCAATGTGTCCCCTTATTTCCTGATTGCTGCTACCAAAGGTGTTAATTGTGGTGTCAAGCAAGATGAAGTTGTTGACAGTTTCAACCTTCTCTCCATCCATCATGACACTGCCTATTGGTCCAGTGGTAAAAAAAAAACCCTTGCCTTTTGACATTGAAATGCAATCCATACTGAAGGCCGCATTCCTTGACCTTCTGCAACAAGTGCTTCAAGTCCTCCTCACTTTCAGCAAGGTTGTGTCATCTGCATAACGCAGGTTATTGATGAGTCTCCCTCCAATCCTGATGCTAGACTCTTCTTGATAGAGTCCAGCTCCTCAAATAATTCGCTCAGCATACAGATTGAATAGGCATGGAGAGAGAATACAACCCTGATGCACTCCCTGCTCAATTTTAAACCATGTAGTGTTCCTCTGCTCTGTTCAGACAACAGCTTCCTGGTCCAAGTATAGGTTCTGTATGAGCACAATTCCATATATAGAAGAAATCATTAGAGAAGCTCAACATCAGCAGTCAAAACTACGCCAGAAGTAGACTGTGGGTCAGATAACCAATTACTTATATGCAAGTTCGAATTGAAGCAGAAGAAAATCAAAGTAAGTCCACAGGAAGCAAGATATGATTTTGAATCTATTCCATCTGAATTTCAAGATCATCTTAAGAATATGTTTGAGGCATTGAACACCAATGACCAAAGACCAGATTAGATGTGGAATGATATCAAGGATATCCCCCATTAAGAAAGCAAAAGAAAACATGAAGAAAACAAAAATGGAGAAGAAAGAAAAAATTGAAATGGATGTCAGACTCTAAAGTTTGCACTGGAGCTTTGAGAAGCCAAAACAAAAGGAAAACATGTTTACATTCACTATACTCAATTTTGCCCAGCTCTTGGGAAGCTCTCCTTGCCAGAAGGCAGGAGCGAGGTGGTGGGAGTGCAGGAATCGTGGCAAGCTTTTGGAGTGGACTGCTTTTCCGGGAATGTGTTTGACATGCAGGTTTCCTCTGTTCCTGGAGTGAGGCTAGCCAGCCTGGGCCTAGGGTTTGAACCAGGAGGCGGCCTTAAGCCTAAGGCAGCCGGGAAGGAAGCGACCATGTTGTTCCTGGTTTGGATGGCGCCTTCCCAGGCTCATGGGAAGCTCTCCTTGCCAGAAGGCAGGAGCGAGGTGGTGGGAGTGCAGGAATCGTGGCAAGCTTTTGGAGTGGACTGCTTTTCCGGGAATGTGTTTGACATGCAGGTTTGCTCTGTCCCTGGAGTGAGGCTAGCCAGCCTGGGCCTAGGGTTTGAACCAGGAGGCAGCCTTAAGCCCAAAGGTTCAAATTGTCTTCCTGTCAAACATTCTTCTAGGTGGTATAGCATTGGTCTGTGCGTTGCTGTACAGAGGTAACTCGTGGTTGCTCTGATGCTGAAGCCTGTGACAGTGATGTGCCAAACGTGGTATTGGGCACCCATGGTGGACAGTGTTGGCTGGAGCTTCCCGACTAAATCAAGCCTGGAAGCAGGAGCGGCATCCACTTCCAAAATGGCTTGCCTCCGGAAACTCTATGTATGAACAGTGCTCAGGCTGTTCGTTCATTACTAATTTTGCCATCTCACTAGGCTTAAAATGAGCTGTCTCAGAAGCAGAAAGAAGAGCTCTCAGTACCAACAAGAAAAAAGACCTAGTAATGTGAGCAAGTCCTTTGGTTCCAGGATACTTGTACCAAGAATTTACTTGAATCAGAAGACAGAAAGCTGTGACCAGAGAGAAAACTGAGAAGAGGCTGCAGCAGAGGCAGAATACAGAGACCAGCATGAGACATAACTGTGGACTCCTGTTGCTTCCAGGTACCTTCTCAGCATTGGTACTTCCATTAAAAGTTTACTTCATCATAGAAAGAGGTCCATTTTGAACAGCCTCATTTGGGATGTTTTTTCAAATAAGTGCAATGTCAACTATGATATAACATCTCACCCCAGTAACGATAGCAAAGTTCAACAGAGCAGCAAACAACAAATGTTGGTGTAGTTGTGGAGAAATTGGAAACCTTATTCACTATTGATGGGAATGCAAAACAGTGCAACCACTCTGGAAGGCAGTATGACACTTTCTCAAAAAGTTGGAATTAGAAATACCATTTGACCTAGTAAATGCATTACTAGGAATATACCCTAAAGAAACCAGAACTTCCACCCAAATAGATATATGCACACTCATGTTTATTGCTGCATTGACAATAGCAAAGAGATGGAAGCAACCCGAATGCCCATCAACAAATGAAAGGATAGAGAAGCTGTAGTATATTCACCCAACAAAATATTATGCAGCACCGAAAAACAAGAAACTAAGAAAATATTATACAAAATAGGTGACCCTTGGGGTATTATGCTGAGTGAACATCTCAGCCACAAAAGGACAAATAATGAATAATTCCACTGTTATAAAACAGGACTGGCACTGTGGGTTGGGAGCAAACTAAGAAAAGAGGGGATAAGTATTGAACATTGCATTGAAATAGATGAGGGAAAGAACTGTCTAAAAGAAATATATGATTAAGTATTATTTGTATGACAATAGTCTAGAATAAGAGCTGCATAGCAAAATGGCACGGAGGCAGGGGAGAGGGAAAAAAATGTGCATAATCAAAGAATCTTTTTAAAGAGAAAAGTGAACTGGGAGGTGGGGTAAGGAGGAAAATATGCAACAATGAATGAATGGAAATCCAAGTTTTCTGTAAACTTTCATTAAAATATCAATTAAAAAATTAGATGCAGTGCTGGAAGCACTCACTCATCAGTGCCAGAAAATTTGGAAGACAGCTACTTGGCCAACCAACTGGGAGATATCTATGTTTGCGCTTATGCCAAAGAAAGATTATTTCTCAGAGTGTGGAAATACTGAACAATATCATTACTATCACACCAAAGTAAAATATTGTTGAAGATAATTGAAAAATGGTTACAGTGATAAATCAATAGGTAACCCTACATAATTTCAACTTGGATCGTGGCTGAAAGCAGAGGATATCAGAAAGATGATTAGCCGAGTGTTTTGTTGTTGGTTGGTTTTGTGTTGGTTTGTTGTTGGGGTGTTTTTTTGCTTATTTTTGTTGTTTTTTTTTGACAATGCAAAGTATCTAAACACGTCAATCACAACAAGTTTTGGACAACATTATGAAGAATGGGAATTTCCAAACACCTAATTATGCTTGGGTGGGACCTGACTAGTAGAAAGTCACTTGAGTAGAAGAGGATATTGCGTAGTTTTAAAAACATGGAGGAACCTTAAATGCACACTGCTAAGTGAAGCAGCCCCATAACATGCTGAAGGGCTGCTATGAGCTAAAACTGACTGTACGGCTGTAGACTATTGTTGCTAAGTGAAATAAGTCAGTGTAATAAACTACACACTGTAAGATTCCATCAGTAAGACATTCCAGAAAGGCAAAACTATTGACAGTGAAAAGATGCCTTTTTCAATGCCCATGGTTTAGGAAAGGGAAGGAATAAACAGAGCACTGGACATTTTAAGGCAGTAAAACTCTTCTGCACAAGCCTATAACCTTATATGTAAAGCTCATATGGTTGCTAAAAACATAGGACTATGCAACACAAATTGTCAACGCTGTTGTAGATATGGATAAATTATCAATACGGGTTCGTTTTAACAAATGTACCACAGGAATTCAAATGTTAATACTATGAAAAATAGTGCAGGGGAAGACCATTTTGTGGGAATGTTGAAGTCACTGCACTATTATTCTAGAAACCTAAAACTGCTCTAATAGCAAAATCTAGTTTTAAAATTATATGATAAACAATCATGTTCATGAGCTATAAAATATAAGAGCTGGAGACAAATACAGAAATAATTTAGCCCCTCATTGGCTTCTTATATTACAGATGAGGAAACAGAGCCCAGAAATAGATCTAGCCAAAGGCTTCTTTGAATGCTCCGAAAGGCTTGTTTCTGAACTATTGTGTAATTTCTTAATAGTGTAAAAACACTTTTACTCTAGGAACATGAGATGCATATCTTTGTTGTTATTCCATTATTTAGATGTTACTTGAATAAATATATATATATATATATATATACTTGAATATCTATATCTATATATCTATCTCTATCTCTATCTATATAGGCAGTCTCCTGGTTATGAACAAGCCTTCTGTTCCTAAATCTCCCCTATGTCTAACTGTGCCTAAGTCAGAACAGACAGGTACAGTTAGTAATGTCAGTTAGTAAAATTTGCTTGGCTCCACAGTCAACACTCTTGGCATCAGCAGCCAGGAAATTAAAAGATATATTGTGATGGAAAAGTCTGCTGTTATGGACCTCCCCAGGGTACTGAAGAGCAATGGTGTCACTCTGGAGACTAATGTGTGCCTGATACAGGCCATGGTCTTTGCAGTCACTTGCTATGCATCAGAGAGCTGGAAAATGACTAGGGAGAATGGAAGGGAAATTGATGCCTTTGAGCTGTGCTGCTGGAGAAGAGAATTGAATGTACCATGGACTGCTAAGAAAACTAACAGGTTCACCCTGGAGAGGGTTAAACCAGGCTGCTCTTTGGAGGCAAGGATTCTGAGGTATCATTTGACACACTTTGGACATGTTGCAAGGAGGTCCTTGGAGAGGGACATCATACTTGGGAGGGTGGAGGGACGGAACAGGAGAGGAATATCCTCTATGAGGTGGATTGATTCAGTGACAGCAGTAATCAGGGTGGGTGTGTCGGAGACTGTGAGACTGGCACAGAACAGAGCAGAGTTTAGGACTATGAGTTGCAAGCAACTTGATGGCACATACTGACAACAACAGTGTACCTTTCTATGCACAAAAAATGTTTTAAAAGATTTCCAGATAAACTTAATAATAGAGTAATAATGAAATATTCCCCCTCCCATTCTTCCTACTGCCTACATTGGAATGCATTTTTAATAAATTCATAGTAATTCACTGGTTCTCATTTAAGGGGGTGTGTGTGTGTGTGTGTGTGTGTGTGTGTGTGTGTGTGTGTGTAGTCACTTCATTTTCATTGAGTCAGAGCCAACTCATAGCTGACCCACCAGATTTTTCAGGAACTGTCAAATGCATAGGAGGAGACTGTCTGGCTTTCTCCTACAGAGCAGATGATGGATTCAAGCTATCGGAAAGCCGCCACCTCTAGCAGCACAGCAACCTACCCAATAGGCCACCGAATGGATGGATGGATGGACTGAGGGATGATGGACTGATGAATAGATAGATGATAGATGAGAGAAAGAGAGAGAGAGAGAGGGAGGGAGAGAGAGGTTTTTTAGGGGAAAGTTCTAGGCTGTAGGACCTTCTTAGCCCCAAAGGGTTAAGTGGAGGTCGGTGATGTGAAAGCCAGTCCCACCAGCCACTTTGACAGGAAAAGAACTCAGAGGGTGTTTTTCTTCTCTGAAAGCCAATCCCGGTGGAGTCGTAGGGGTTTTTAAAACCAAATGTCTTTATAGCTTGAAATGAATAGCTCCATGACCTCAGCCATCACACACGCAGCCCCTGCTGTTACACATTTAGCACCGCTGTGCTCGGGGCGTCCTGTAAATACCCTGCGTCTGTGTGGCACATGTGGGGGAGGCCAGGCTGCGTCAGAAAGGGGTTTATTTGGGAGGCCCGAGACTCCCTCTCTGTGAACGCTGCAGTCATCTGTTAGCGATTTCCCCGGCTCTCATTAAAGTCAGACATGGGATCCATTTGTGTTCTTGCAGACTGTCTTAAGGGATTCTTTTTTATTGCTTGGACGTGGGTCTCTGAACCACATCAATTACAGCTCTTTGTGTTAGCGACGGGGGGAGTGTGAAATGAAATGATGACAGTCCTGTTGCTGCAGAACAGTTCACAGATTGTTAGGAGACAGAGTTCACAATAAGAACAGGGAGGAAGAGAGCTGGAGTCTAGGCTACAGGGACAGATTAAACCCCCCAGATAAGAATACCTAGTCAAGACCAGCAAATAATACCAGAAGTTTAGATTTCCTTCAAATCTAATTCTACAAGTACTAGGCAATTGAGACCTAAAACCTAAACTGAAGGGGTGATTTTCAGTTATAGAAGCAAACCAAACAGTTTGCAGTCAATTAGATCCTGCCTCATAGTGTCAGAGCAGCCATATAGGACAGAGTAGAACTGCCCCATAGGTTTCTCCTTTAGGAATCCCTGCAGCATAGTGGCAAAATATATCGGGCTGCCAACAGAAAGGGCCTTGGTTTGAATCCACCAAACTCCCCAAGGGAGAAAGAGTCAATCTCTTCCTGGAAAGATTTACAGCCTCAGAAACCCAATGAAGGATCCCTATGAATCAGAATCAACCTGATGGCAGTGGGCTTTGTTTTGGCTTCATCTATACAACAACAATCTTTATAGAAGCAAACTGCAATAGCTTTCTCCCACAGAGCTGCTAGTGGCTTAGAATTGGTAAGAGCTTAATCACTGTGTCATCATGGTATCAATGCCTTTGAATTGTGGTGCTGGGGAAAAGTACTGACTATTCCACAGACCACCAAAAGAACAGACAAGTTTGTCTCGGGGCAAGTGGTAACCAGGATGCTCCTGAGAGGGAAGATGGTGAAACTTCGTCTCACATGCTTTGGGCATGTTGTCTGGAGGGGCCAATCCTTGGAAAAAGACATCATGCTAAGAAAGGTGGATGATCAAAGGAAGAGGAAGACCCTTAAGACGGATTGGCACAGTGATTGCAACAATGGCCTTGAACTTGTCAGAGACTATGAGGACGATGTGGAATAGGGCAACCTTTAGATCTGTTGTCGAGTCCCCGTGAGTTGTAGGCATCTCAGTGGCACCTAACAAAAACTAACCCCTGTTCCATCAAGACTTTTTTTTTAAGCTTGTTATTGTTGTCCTTAGGTGCCATCACATTGTTCCCAACTCATATAGTGACCCTTTGTCCAAGAGAACACAACACTGCCTGGCCCCAGGCCATCCTCACAGTAACTGCTGTGAACTCACTAGTAGGGTCACCATGTCAATCATTCTTGCTAATGGTATGCTGTTGTTTTTGTTAAGTGCTGTTAAGTCATAGACGACTCACAATGACCCTATAAGTGAAAGATCTGAACACTTGTATAAATTTCATCATTTCTCCAAGTTCATAGGGTTTCTGGAGGCAAGCTATTTCAGGACGTGGATGCCACTCCTGCTTCCAAGCTTGTTTTAATTGGGAGCTCCACAAAACACTGTCCACCATGGGAACCATTATAGCATCAGACACAGCAGTGTCACCATATTCAGCATCACAGCAATCACAAGTTACCTCTGTAGAGCAAATGGACAGACCAGTGCTATACCACTTAGAAGAATGTTTGACCAAAAACAATTAAAATCAGGCTTGAGGGTCACAGATTAAAATCACCCACCTTTGGCTCAGTAGCATCACTTTCTGTCCATTAGGCCAACTGAGCTCTCTCTATGATGTTGTTGTGGTGGTGGTGGTTGTTAAGTGCCATTGAGTTGTAGACAACTCATAGTAACCCTATGAACAAAAGACCTGAAGACTTGTATAACTTTCAACAATGAATGGTATTACAGGCTGTGTTTACTCCAATGTGTCTAAAGGTCACTGTGAACTGGAATTAACTCTACCACACCTAAGAACAACTACTTTACCAAGCATGATGTTCTCCAGGGAATGGACCCTTCTCATAAAATTTCCAAAGTATGCAAGGTGAATTCTTACCATCCACACTTGTTAGGAGCATGCTGGCTAGAGTTTTGTAATACAGATGTTCATTCTAGCTGTCGATGATATATTCAATATTCTTTACCAACACTGCAATTCAAATGTCTCTATTAGTCTTCAGTCTACCTTATTCATTTTCCAGCTTTGCCATTTATATGTTGTTGTTATGTACCATCAAGTTGGAACCAACTCATAACTGACCCTCCAGCAAGTTTTCAGAGGAGGTAAACTGCACAGGAGGGAACTGCAGAGATTGTTCATCTTTCTCCCACGGAGCAGCTGGTGGCTTCAAACTGCATACCTGTGGGTTGGCCGTGTAACTCCTTACCACTAGACCACCAGAGCTCCCTAACCCATTTATATGAGGTGATAAAAAATACCATGGCTTGGGGTCAGATGTACCTTATTCCTCAAGGTGACTGCTTTGTTTTTAATGTTTTAAAGGGGTCTTTTTTTTTTAGTCTTTCTATCAAGTTTTATTGGTCATAACTCTGTAAAATTAGTACAGAAATAGACATGTCACAATTAGCCTTTTTATTTTTTAATATTTTTTATGTTGGTTTGCTTACAAAGGTCATATACATTATGTTTAACACTAATATTTATTCACATTGTGTTCCATATATTTGGTTTAATAGAATTAATCACCATTGGATCATGCCCATTATTACCCTATGTTCTCAGGTCCCCACAAGATCCTTCCCATTTCCTTCACTTCCTTCCTCTACCCACCAAGTTGTGCAACTCCGTAGTTTCACCCCTACCCATCCTCACTCCTCTGTTCCTATCCCTTACCGCCTTTGATCCCCATGTTTTACTATTTATCCTTCTAATTTTACAATAATAGTCTTATTTATGTAGTATTTGTCCTTATGAGTTAGTTCACTCAGCATAATGCCCTCCAATCTCTCCCAAGTTATGTAAGATTCTTTAAAATCATTGCTCCAGAGTGTTGCATAGTATCCCATTGTATGAAAATACCACAATTGATCTATCCATTCAGTTGTGGTTGGACATTTGGGCTGTTTCCATGTTCTTGCGATGGTGAATAACACTATTACAAACATTGGTGTATAAATCTTTATTTGTGTCTCAGTTTTCAATTCCTTGGGGTATATTCCTGTAATGAAACAGCTGAGTCATACAGAGTTTCTATCTTCAGTTTTTTGAGGAAACGCCACACTGCCTTTGAGAGTGGTTGTACCATTTTACAATCCCACCAATAGTGTATGAGAGTTCCCACCTCACCACATCCTCTCCAACATTTACTGCTTGCTGCTCTGCTCAACGTTGCCACTGCTACTGGGGTGAGATGGTGCCTCATTGCACTTTTGATTTGCATCTCTCCTATTGTCAATGATTTTGAGCATTTGTTCTTGTGTCTGTTGCCAACCAAATGTCTTCCTCTGTGAAAAGTTTAAAGAAGTCTTTTGTAGCAGATTTGCCAAATGCAAGATATAGCTTGACTTACTGATGGCTGCTTTAATATATATGCCTTCATGGACATACATATCAGTTATCATATATGGAAACTCAATCCATTATTAACTAACTTCATAGAGATATTTATAAGCACATACCTGACCAGAGAGGAGAATTGGGTTTTGTGCTGATTTGTTAATGAGTTTTGTTCTGTGACCTTGAGCTTCACATACATTGAGCTTCACTTTCCTCTTCTGTCACATTCTGGTTTTAGATTGCCTGAATTGCCCTAAATCTTTAACTCTCTATGACTCTTTTTTCCATTATGCTTTGAGCAAATCAGTTTTCTTTTTAAGTGCATTTTGATCCTTGATTCACTATGTTAGTTGCAATTTCTTCAAAGTAATAGCCCTTTGCCACTCTCTCCCTAGGTTCATTGTTATCATTAGCCCTTCTTGTCTGCTGATTCCTGCCTTCTCACTTTTGTTTTGGGGCAAATGCTACTCTTTTGGTTTCCTACAGTTAAGTGTTCTGAAGAGTACATGCTTCACAAAACGTAGGTCATTTTATAGACCTCTCCATTGTTGGAGACTTTAAGCACCTTTATGAAATGTGAAAATAAATACATTAGCACATATAGCCATGTATTGGTGATGGTGGTGTTGTGTACTATCGAGTCAGAACTGACCCATAACTTACCCTCTGCAGGTTTTCAGAAGCAGTTAACTGCACAGGAAGAGAATGTCCATCCTCCCTTGGAGCAGCTGGTAGATTTGAACTGTGTGGCTTTGGGATTGCAATGTAGCTTCTTGCCACTGGGCCACCAGTGCTGGGTGTTGCTGGGTTGGTCACAATACAAAGAGTTTGAAACAGGAAGACCTGTGCCTTCCCAGGGTTACCATCTAAGATAATCACAAGAGTAGCAATGGAGGAACCTCAGGATGCAGGGGAAAACTTGTATTTTAGAAGCCCTATACAAATGCCAATGTCATCAAGGCAAGTTCAACTCACAGCAGCCCTTTGTGTGTCAGAATGGAATTGTGCTCTGTAGGACTTTCTGTGGCTAGTTTTGGGGAGAAGTAGAGATCCTCTGAGGTGCATCTGGATGGACTCAAATCACCAACCATTAGAGTACGATGACCATTTGCACCAAGCAGGGACTGTCTAAGTCCTTTAAATAGGTACTTTATGAAGCAGCAGCTTCTGTAGCCCTTTGCAACAGCATTCACCCTTCAAGGTAACTCTGTGCTGGGAGAGGAGCCATGGTTATGCTGGAGGAGGGTGTGGAGCTGGTGGCCCAGAAAGCCTTGGTTCTCTAGGGGAACTTCAGAACCTCACACAAGAGCCTGATTTATCCAAAAGACACCCAGCTGCTCTATGGAAGCTTACCAACCATGACAGTTTCAGCAAATCCAGGTACAAAGGAAAGTTTTCAACAAGGAGTTTACAGACACTTTACTCTTTTTCTCTTTTAGGTTATTGCAAGTGATTGATGGATGCACTTCAGAGGAAGGTCAGCCTAATAAGTCATTTCCTCCCTCAAAGCCATTTGAGTCACCTCTAACTCACCTCCCATGAGTCAGCTTAGGATCAGACAGCGCCAGGAATTTTTCTGCATTGTGATATATCGTGGCTTCTTGATTCAAGCCCCCACAAGTAGTGTGGTCTGTGCAGAAAGTCCAGGCCTGGGCGTTGTGATGATGAGGCCTAATCCTACTCTTTGCTTGTTAACTTGCCTGTAGTCTGGCACAAATCCTGCAAATCATCTCTTTCCGCTCCAGGGGAATAGTATGATAGCATCGCCCAAACGCGCAGGAATGTGCTTTCCAACCCTAGGGTACAGTCAGGACTGGATGCCACTGTTCCTGAGCACCCAGAACAACAGGAGACCTTCCCACAGCAGCCTGGCCTCACAGGTGGGTTCAGCGGGCAGCTCTAGTGAGGTTAGACATTCACCCAGCTGTAAGCAGCACACTCTGAAAGAATTATGCAGAGCTCATTTCCCATTTTTAAAAAGACTTTTCCTTGTCTACAATCCATATTTCTTTTAGACTTATCCCAAGGCTTGATGGAAGGACATACAGCTGATAGCCTAGAGGCTGTCCCTGCTGTCTCCTATACCCGTGAACATAAGTTATATGTGGGTCATTGCTTGCATGTGTGTGTATACACACACACACACACACACACACACACACACACACACACACACACACATAGTTAGTAGAAGCTTTGCAGGAACAATCCTTTCAGAATGAACAAAGAGAATGATGAATAGAATGAGGCCTGGTGAAGACAGACCCGCTATGTGGGGGAAATAAATGTCTTTTGCATCCTGTAAGAGGATGCTCTCAACCTGCATGGATATGAACTAGCTCTGCCCATTGCTATTGTTACTGTGTGCTGTAGAGTCAGGACCGACCTATAGCTGACCCTCCAAGCAGGTTTTGAGAAACAGTAAATCACATGAGAGAAGACTATCTATCCTTCTACAGAGCAGCTGGTAGATTCTAACCACATGCCTTTGGGGTTGTAGCAAAACTTTTTACCACTACGCCACAGGAGCCCCATCGGGCTGGCCAATTTTACACCTGCACTCCATAAACGCCTACAAGATAAACCCACCGCACAAAGTGGCTTCTGTAAGAAGGATGAGTGTATTTGTTCTAAAGAAATAGTCAGAACGTGGCCCTTCCTGTTCCTCATCAGACTGTTAGACAAGAGTTTTGCCCACCACCACCAGCAGTACCATTGAACCACCTCTCGTTCATGGTGACTCATGAGTGTCAGAGTACAGCTATCTTCCATGGGGGGTTTAGTGGCTGATTATTGTTCAGAATTAGATCTCCAGGCCTTTCCTCCAGGACACCTCTGAGTGGACTCAGACTCCAGTTTTTCAGTTAGCAGACAAGTGTTAACCATTTGCACCACTCAAGAATTCCAAGTTTTTTTCTGAAACACAAACAAGGTAACAAAGAACACACACCAGATGCTATTGAGTTGATTCTTAGAAAAGCAGGTAAACAGTTTGAAGGAGATTCAAAGGAGTAGGAGAAGAAAGGGCAACCTCTCTGGATGAAGATTTTCCCATCCCTGGGAGTGTCAGCAGAGGCTGGATGACCAAGAAGGCTTGTGCTGAAAGGGAGTCAGAGACTCCATAGAAGATTGGCCTAGAGGCTTAGACCTTGCTAGTTCTAAGACTTTCTGAAGATGCCTCTAACTAACAGATATACTATTGTATTTCTGTGGTTATTACGAGCCATTGAGTCACCTATGACTCATGCGACCCTTTGTACAATATCTCTGAACCCGGCCCTATCCTGAGACAATTTCACTATTTCTAACACACCTACGCCCATTACCCTAGTTACTGTGTCAATCCATCTCATCCAGGGGCTTCCTCTCCTGTGCTGTCCCTCCATCCTTCCAAGTATGATGTATGTCCTTCTGCAAGGACTGAGTCCTCCTGGCCAAGTACTCAAAGTATGTGATATGGAGTTTCAAAATCCTTGCCTCCAAGCAGTATACTAGTTTCGTCCTCTCCAGAACAGATCTATTTGTTCTCTTGACAATCCATGGTATGTTCAATACTCTTCTCCAGCACTACAACTCAAAAGCATTGATTCTTCTTCTGTCATCTTTAGTCATTGTCTAGTTCTCTGTTGTAAATAATTGTGAAGACTATGGTCTGTCTCAGGCATACCTTAGTCTCTGCACTGACGTCCTGGCTCTTTAGAAATTTGGAGAGGTTCCTGACAGCAAATTTCCCTAGTGCAATGCACCTTTTGATTTCCTGACTTCTGGTGCAAGAGTGTCAATCATGGAGCTGAGCAAACTGTAATTGTTAACAAACCTTAATCTCTTCACAATCTATCATGCACTGCCAATTAGCCCAGTGGTAAAAATCCTTGTCTTCTTGATGTTGAGCTTCAGCCCATATTGAAGACTACAGTGTTTGACCTTCTGCAGCAAATGCCTCAGGTCCTCCTCAGTTTGAGCCAACAAGGTTATATCATCCATACTACACAGATTATTGGTGAGTCCTCCTCCAAGCCTGATGCTACATTCCTCCTCATAAAGCCCTGCCTCCTGAATGATCTGTTCTGCATTTCAACTGAAAAGGTATGGAGACAGGACACATCCCTGATGCACTTGTTTCCTGATTTTGAATCATGCAGTGTTTTCTTGTTCAGTTCTGATGACTGCTTCCTGGTCCAAGTATAGATTTCACATGAGCCCAATATGTGTTCTGGGATTCCCATTCTTGTCAATGTTAGTCACAATTTGTTGTGATACACACAGTCTAATGTTTTTGCATAGTCAATGAAACACAGATAGACATTCCTCTAGTACTCTTTGCTTTCAGCCAGAATTCATAATCAATGATATCAACAAAAAAGCCCACAGAACAGCCCACAGTTGCCATGGAGTCAATAGTAATTAATGGCAGCACCATGTGTATCAGAGTAGAACTGTATCATCCACTAAGTTTTCAATGACTGGTTTTTTGGTAAGTAGATTGCCAGGGCTCTCTTCTCAGTTTCCTCTGTGTGAACTACAAATTTGAGGGTTTTGGTGAGTAGTTGAAATGATCAGCTGTTTGCTCCACTCAGAGATAGGAAGTGACCCATGAGTGGATTGTCTTGTACATAAAATATGAGGAAGGAGAAAAGCTAAAAAAGAAGGAGCCTGAGAAGTGGGGCATTTCTTACCCCTGAACTCTGTTGAACAGTACGAATCAAGTCTCACTATTAGGACACACATTGAAATTTAAACTCTTTTTTTTCTCCCTGGATTTTCCCCTCTCCTTTTTCTCTTTCCCTTTTAAAATATTGTACCTTAATAGCCTCAAGTATCATTGGTAATAATATTAATAGTAAGATTTATTGGGTACTTCTGTATGTACCCAGCACATCTATTAACTCGTTTAATCCCAAGGGAGAGTCAGGGTAAGAAACAGAAATAGCCTGTGAATTACTCTAGCATTTGTTATGTAAAACTGGAAACCGTTTGGAGAAAAGAGGAAGGTGGGGAAAGTAGAGACCAAGAGGTCTGAAGAAATCCTTGGAGCAAAGATTTCCTGCTGGCAAAAGATAGTGAGGAGTTGTGTGGCAAATCAAAGGCAGACAAATCAAATCCACCCACTGCTCCATGGGAGAAAGATGGGAAATGTCCTCCCATGTGGTTTGATTTATTGCCTCTGAAAAGCCAATGGAGGGTGAGCTATGAGTCAGTTCTAACTCTAAGGCACATAATAACAACAACATGAAGAAGGAACCAAGGGGAAGAAAGAGACTGTGAACATGAGGAAAGGGTTGAAATAGAGGGTAAAACATTTACACTCAGATAACTGGCTCCTCTGCTAAGAGAGAGAAAGTAAGATCTTCAAATGGAGACAGATAAGCACATGGAGCAAGAGTCTCAACCTCAAATCTGACTTGAAGGCACAAGGCTGTGTGATCATGAGACTAGAACAATGGATATCTCCACTGCTCCTGTAAGGGGTACAATTGGGTAAGTCGGGCATAAAATGAGGCTGGGTAGGAAGGATATTAAAGCAAGAGGAAGACTCATCAACAACCTCCATTATGCGGATGACACAACCTTGCATGCTGAAACTGAGGAGGACCTGAAGCACTTGCTGCAGAAGGTCAAGGACTGTAGTCTTCTATGAATTGAAGTTCAACATCAAGAAGACAAAGATTCTCACCACTGGGCCCATTGACAACACCATGATAGATGGAGAAGAAATTGAGATTGTTAACAATTTCAACTTGCTCAGGTCCATAAATCAACACTCTTGGCACCAGTAGTCAGGAAGCAAAAGGTGAATTGTATTAGGAAATCTGTTGTGAGGTACCTCACTAGAGTGCTAAAGAGCAGCAATGTCAGTGTAAAGACTAAGGTGTGCCTGATACAGGCCGTGGTCTTCTCAGTTACTTGCCATGTGTCAAAGAGCTAGTCAAATGACTAAGAATGACAAAGAAGAATCAATGCCTTTGAGTTGTAGTGCTGGAGAAGAATATTGGACTGCCAAGAGAACAAACAAGTTTGTCCTGGAGAGAATGAAACCAGGTTACTACTTGAAGGCAAGGATTTTGAAGCTCTATGTCACATACTTTGGGCATGTTGCCAGGAAGGAGCAGTTCTTAGAGGAGGACATCATGCTAGGAAGGATGGAGGAACAGTGCAGGAGAGGAAGACCCTGGATGAGCTGGATTGACACAGTAACTGGGGTAATGGGCGTAGGTGTGTTGGAAACAGTAAGACTGACTCATCATAGTACAAGGTTTAGAACTATTGTGCATATAGGGTTGCCATGAGTCGCAGGCAACTCAATGGCATATAACCATAATAACAATGAGATAAACAAGGCATAAAATGTCAAATTAAGAGTCAATAGGAGGCAAAGATCAAATGTAAGTACCAAAACCCCAACCAATCAAAACCAGATAATCAATAATATTAGGCCAAACAACCTGATCACTGTTAAGTCATATGAGTGACATCAAGAACAATGGACCAGAATCACCTACCAAATTTTTAATTCCCTACATTATCCCATTGGTCCAGACTCATGCCCAGAAGCATGCCCAAATGCAAAAGCTCTATTAACCAAAGACACACATGGCATCATGTTTTTCTCCATATCCATTTCAGAGAGATGACCTATCTCACTATCTGGAATGTATCTTTTATTAAAAAAAAATTTTGTCTTTACTTTCACCTCCACTTGTGTCACCTCACCTTTCTTCTCAGCCATGTGCTTCTTAAGAAGGGCTCAGCCCACACTGAGATTATTTTGAGCAGATGAGGTGAACCAAGTCAAGACCAGTGGATTTGTCCACAGCCCATTTTCTTCTTATCTCTCACTCTCAATTCTTGGTCTGGGCAAGGGAGGCCAAAACCAGGACACTGAATTCACAATAACACGCCCATATAAACTGAACATCAAGAGCCAAATGAGTGTTCCCCAAAGTTTTTGCATGTTGTGAGAACTTTGTGCCACAGTCTTTAGGTGAGGGAAGCCTGAGAAGAACTGAAGTTCAATTTCTGACAAAGTTTGGCTTAAAATCAGCAATGCAGTTCTTAACAATTGGGTAAATTCTTTTCCCTCTTTCAACTGGCTTTCTCGGCTTGAAATTCACATGTGTTACATTTGTCTTTAAATTCTACCTTGAACACCTGATAGTTCCTATGATTGGTTTTTTTTAATGATTGTATGATCCAGAGATGTATCATAGATCTGTAAGTGAGTCCTGGTGGCCTAGTGGTAAGGACAGGTGGTTTGAATCCACCAGTGGCTCCAATGGAGAAAGATGGGCAATGGTATCCCTTGTGACTCACAGTCTCTGAAAGCCCATTGCTCAGCTATGAGTTAGTTCTGACTCCACATAGATATACATATGGTTCTCAAAATGTGCTACAAAGACTCATAGGGGCCTCCAAAAATCTGTTCATACCCAAACCAATGGCCATCCAGTGGATTTTATCTCATGGTTTCCGAGGTTATAAATCTTTACAGGAGAAGATTGTCCATCTTTATTCTGAGAAGCCCCTGATGGACTAGAACCATTGACCTTATCATTACCAGTTCAATACATAACACACTCTACCACCTTGACATTGTGGTTTGTTTTTTTCACTCTCATTCTCTCACAGTGGAGTTTTCTAGAGACTACGTGATACATGATACCCATCAGATTAACCAGAGAAACAAATAAGAAAACTCTATGGCCTACTTTAAAAGTAGACGTTTAAGTGACTTGCAAAGAGTTTCTAAATGCAATAATTAGAGAGGATGTGGAGAGGTGGGAATTCTTATACACTGTTGTTGGGGTTGTACAACCAATCTGGAAGATATTTTGGCATTTCCTCCAAGAGTTGAACATAGAAACTCCATATGGCCCAGCTATTCCACTACAGGAATATACCCCAAGGAAATTAGAACTGAGACACAAACAGAAATTTGTACACCATTGTTCACAGAAGCATTATTCACTGTCTCAAGAACATGGAAACAGCCCAAATGTTCAACCACAACCAAATGGATTGAGAAATTATGGTATATTCACACAATGGAATACTATACAGCACTCAGGAGCAATGATTCTTGAAAAATACTACATAACTTGGGAGAGGCTGGAGAACATTATGCTGAGTGAACTAATACAGCCTCATAAGGACAAATACTGCATAGACCATTATTGTAAAAATAGAAGGATAATTAGTAAAACATACAGGAACTCAAGGAGGAGAGGGGGAGCAGAGGGGTAAGGATAGGTAGGGGTGAAACCACAGGGCTGTATAGTTTGGGGGGAAAGCAAATGGGAGGCATCCAGGTGAGAAGACAGGATAGTGATGAGCAAGGTCCAATGGTGACTGATTTTGTAAAACATAATTCATGGAAATGATTGTGTGAAACACAATGTATATAAACTTTGTAAGCAAATCAACCTCTAAAAAGTAGTATAAAATACAATGTGTATGAATGATTGTATGAAACACAATGTAAATGAAAGATTGTATACAGCATAATGTACATAAATGAAACATAATGTTTAGGAATTATTATATGAAAACCAATTGAAATTTTTTTTCCAAAAAGGGTTGCAAACATGTATACTAGTGCGATGTTTTACATCATTTTTTATTTTTGTTGTGGGTAGTATAGTTACTTATCATAAAAATATTTTTCTGTTATCACATGATGGATTTATTAATGTGTTTTTAATCCTTTTATAAATGCATATTATTAAATTTTCTAAACTTTAGCATTCAGATCTGGTGTGTGATTGGTACACACATATTGATAGACTTTCCTTATGACAATAGCTTTTTGGGATCATTTTCAATATCATTACAAGGTTAAAAGGAAGCCTGACACCAGTTGCTGGGGAAGTGCTGTCACAGAGTTCACAGGGCGAGGGGCAGCTTCCACAACCTGAAAGGTCAGAAGAGCAACTACTTAAGGAATTAGCTGCTAGATTCTAAACAAAGTTGTGCCATCTCTCTGGTCTCATTTACAAAATGAAGATGCTGGACTAGATGGATTAAAAACTCCCCATCATCCCTGACAATCTCTAATACTGGTCTTTTTCACAGACGAGGCCCTCCCTGAAAAATCTCAGTTCTCTGTATACATAAGGGGAATGCCACAGGATGGGTTTGTTGGCTAAAAATAACTGCCCTACGACCTGAGGGTCAGAGGGCTCCCTCCTGAGCTAGGAGGGGAGGATGATGTCAGTGCCAGGGAGCTGTCAGCATTCCTGAGCCTCTCAGGTCTGTGGGTGACTGCTCAGGAATCTGAGACTCTTTCATGCCTCCAGAAATGTCTGTCTAATCCCTGCCTGAGTCCAGGAAGGAGAGAGAGAGAGAATGTGTTTGCTCACATGTGTGTGAAAAGCAATCCACTTTAGCCTCTGACGTCCTTTCAGAGAAGACACCTCGGAGAAACAAAGCTCAGAGCCTTGTTTTTCAGAAAATCTGCCCCCACCCTGTGGTCTCAGCAAGCAGAGACGCTAAGGGGGAGGGAGACACTGGTTCCCAGCATCCTTCTTTCCTTCATTCAGCCCAACCCCCATCTCTTTGTGACCCACCTCTGAGTATTGCTGAAGCCCACGCTTTTTTCATGAGGTTATTGGAATCCTATTCTGAGATGCTGTTATAAATACCTAATAATAATAATAAACATGAGTTATTTCTGAAACGTACCCAGAAATAGCCAATAGCTCGAATAGCCAAGGTTGATCTTCAGATTCTGGGAAAAATAGGCATGTGGATATGGTTTATTTTTCCACTGCCCAAAGCAGAATTGTTGATCATTTCTGTCTAATTTTAGTCTTCTGTCCCTTATTAGTTTTTTAAATCTTATTATATTGTAGCCTGGGGAAAGAGAGATGAAAAGAATGAAGAGAGACCAGAGGAGTGGAGGAGGGGGAAACAATGAGAACAGAAGAAAGATGAAAGAGAGAAGGAAGATTCTATTCTTCAACTCCAGCTCTTGTGATAACATTCATAAAAATAACATCCTAAGCTTCAGTAGTTCTCTGACCCTGTTAGACATGGTTTATAAGGCTCCGAGATGGTAAAGGAATGTTGTAAACATCCAAACCCCAAAATAGTCAGGGAACTAATGGAAATATGGGTTGCTGGCATAAAAGAAAAAGAACACTGTAAAGACTCAGACCTACTTTAAGCATCAAAAAAGGAGTTTTGGGGTAAGCAAGCAAGAAAGGATTGGAATGAAGGTTTCTCTCACCACAGCCCCTAGACCATCAAAAGTGGTTTGCTACATGTTACAGGCGAGAAGAATAGGCATATTCCCTCAAATAACATTTTTGCATGACTGGCTCAGTATTTTCATCAGCAAGAAGAATGAAGTGCCACCACTTTGTTCCATTCTATCCTTTGACTATCAAATCTCAACAATCAGTCCAATTATTCAAGCACTACAGAGATTCAGGGCACCACACGCAATGATAGATGAGCAAATTATGTGCTTTGGAAAACCTAACCAATAGAGTCATGCCTTATGAATCTCTAAGAGGGAAATTATCCCACACAACTGAAAATGCTAGCTCTAGGTCCCCTATCGACCAGTGGGCGAGAGTGAGATTGCTAATATTGGCCAGATCTTGCACTCAAATTCACCCACTTTGGCTAAATGTTAAGCAATTTCCCTGTCAATGCAATGGACACGGTCTGGATCCAGCAGCTGTTCCACAGAGGAAAGAGCGACAATCTCTTCCTATGAGATTACAGCCTCTCAAGACTTACTGGAGAGTCAGCTGTGGGTTGGTTCCAACTGGATGGCACTTAACAACAACAAACAACATCCAGGAAGTCAGGTCTGAAATACTCAAAACTATCTCAGTGATCACTTGAACGCACCACTGTCCATTCCTCATTTGCTTTTAAAGTGTTAGGCCCAGATTCCATCTCTGCCCAAGGCAAAACATTGCTCAACTACCCTATTGTCAATTCTGTTTCAAAATCTTGGTGGATTTGGCCTTTGATTTTGTTCTTCTTGATCTCAGCTTTTCCTACAGAGTATCACTGAACTTGACCTTCATTTTTCCATATACTTTGCTAATCCAAAAAAATTTCTAACACCACCTTCCATCTCTGCAAGGATAGGGCATGCACATCAATCCTCTGCTTTAAACTTCCGACAGTGTTATTATTGAATATCCACAGCACAGGTAAAACATCTTCAAGTGAACATATCTGATGAGGTATTCACAGGAAGTCAATTAATTTTCCCAGGTGCTCTTAGCATTTGGATTTAGGCACAAAATCTTCAAGGATGTTGGAAGGAAAAAAATTACAACTCAACAAAGAGACAAAACATCTGGCATCTCATGTCTTTCAAAGCACTCTTCCCCAAATGCTACTGTCATGAATAATGCAATTCTGAGTTACAGCTCACACTGATGAGCAATGGAGCCCTCTCCATAAAGGCTTGGAATGAGGACATCTGGCAGGCTGAAATTCACAAGTGATACTTAATCGAAATTCCAAAATATATTACCAAAACATTATTGGAAAGACACTAAATGCTCAATTCCCCTGAGATATTGGGCAAATCACTCACTTCCATAGACCAGTTTTCTTATATGAAAAGATCACATCTTGATGTACCAGATAGCAGGAAAATGTCTTTGCTAAGCTCTAGTGGCATAATAGTAAGGAATTGTGCTGCCAACCTAACAGCACATGGTTTGAAAAGAGTGGGAAAAAAAGATGGGCAATCTCCCCCCATGCAATTTATAACCTCTGAACACCTGCTGGAGAGTCATCTGTGAGTTTCAACTTTTTGACGCATAATAAGAACTGCATGACATTAAGATAGTGTTTTCTAATGCTAGAGATAGATTCATTTTGAAACTATCACTCTCATCCACTCATTTTTTAATGGAAGATATTCTTGGAACATCTGAAAGGGATCTAGGAAAGTTAGGGGCCATTCTGTGGTTATGGAACAAAGTTAAATTAACTATTGTTAAGTTGTTAAGTGCTGTGGATGCCACTCCTGCTTCCAAGTTTGTTTTAATCAGGAAGCTCCACCAAAGATCGTTAATCATGGGTAACCATTATCACATTTTACACATCAGTGTCACAATATTTATCATCACAGCAACCACGGGTTACCTCTGTACAGCAAATGGACAGACCAGTGCTACTATACCAATTAGAAGAATGTTTGACCAAAAACAATTAAAACCAGGCCTGAGGGCCACAGATTAAAATCACTCACCTTGGATTTGGGAGCGTCACTTTCTGTCCACTAGGCCAACTGAGCTGTCTCTTGTTGTTGTTCTTGTTGTTGTTGTTGTAAAGTGCCATCAAGTCATAGATGATTCATAGCAACCCAGAACTGACTAAAATAAATATTAAAGCCCATATCATAGCTGAGTTCTTCAGCAAGCTACACAAAGAAAATGTTTGTAGTACACTCACTTTTTCCTTGTGTTTCAACTCAAAAATGTTAAGGATTTTGCCTTTAGTATTCAACAACCACTCCACCAAATACTATGTAAAAACTGTAAGTGCAGTCTTCCAACTGATTATTATAAGATATCCCTTTTAGAGGTCAAAGAAGACAAAACTTATAACCTAGATACTTCAGAATGTAAGTGTTAAACATAAGTACATTCTTTTTAGGATTCTTGTAGGAATAGCCTTCAGTGAAGACCAGATATAGAAGGCTTAAATACTAGAATTTGAAAACCCTTCTAAAGCATGTGATCCTTTTTCTCCTCCATGAACTGGAATGCATTTGGTCCAGGGTACTTTTCAAGGACTCAGATATGCTGAGCTCAAAGACTCTATTTACTTGCTGGAACCTGGAACACAAAAGGAAAGACACAGCTAGCTGTCTAGACAGAAAAAAGACATCTTTGACCACCCCTGGCCACCTCTACTACATGTGAAAGATGGCCCCATCCTCAAAACACAAGCTCAAAGGGATTATGAGGAAGTTATCCAAAGTAGTTTTTTTTTTTTATCCTAACACATCCTTCCTCATCCTGCTCTCTAAAAATGATAAATTTGAACTAATGTATTCAAGCTCAAACCCAGAGTCATTCTAGACGCATTCATTTATCCTCATTCAAGTTTAGTCCTGTTCTTCATTTTAGAAGTAAAATAGAGCATTATTTTAATAAAGAGTCCCTGCTGTCACTGCCATATTGAAATGCCTTATTATTCATCAGGAAGAACTAGGTTGGTTTCAGAAACAAACAATCCTAAAATCTCATTAATTTATACAACAAGAATTTATTTCTTATTTATGATACATATTCAGTGTGGGTTGGTAGGCAGGACTATGCACTCCGCAGTCACTCGGGGTCCCAGGCTCACAGAGAGGTTACACCATTTTCTGACACTGACTGTCCTTCGATTCATCATCCTTTTGTTCACAAAGCTTCAAGGTTCACTGTGCCATGAGGCTGGGAGTTGAGCACCAGAAATTAGATGCTTCAATTATCAAGTAACACCTGAAACTTCCGTTCATGCACCATTGGTCAGAACAAGTCACATGGCCAGGCCTAACTTCAAAAGGATGTCAGTTCTTCCCCATTGTAACCAAGAAACAAAAAACAATTTGTCTCCATGCTTTCAGTTTTGCATTTTGTCAACATAAACTCTATTGCCCCATTAATGATTTTTTTTTTAAATCTTTCCTGTCTCTGCTTTTGTGTATGTCTCCATTTTTGTGATTTCCTATTTGTTACTTAAAGTTCAAATCTTTACATTCTCCTCCTGATTTGAACTACACCTACAATTTTTGGTTTCTTTTTTCATACTGCTATCTGTCTAACCCCAAACAAGCCATGGCCTCAGCTGCCCCTGCTGTTGTTGTTGATGTTGTTTGTTAGGTAGACTCGAGTCCACTATGAATCATAGCAACCTTATAAACAACATATCTGACCTTTTCTCTATCTTGTGCCATGCTCACAATCTCTGATGTACTCAAAAGATGAAAGTCAATTACTTCATTTTACTTGGACCCACTATCAGTATACACGGTAGCAGCAGTCAGGAGATCAGGAGACGTATTGCTCGGGGGAAATCTGTCATCAGGAACCTCTCCAAATGATTGAGGAACAATGATATTAGTTTGATGACTAAGGTGTGCCTCATTCAGGATATGGTCTTTTCAATCACTTGCTATACATCTGAGAACTGGACAATGAATAAGAATGACAGAATTGATTTATTTGACCTGTGGTATTGTTCTACAGTTTCCACATTCTGTTGCATCACTTTGTTAGGAACAAATATGGATCTCTTCCAATCCATTGGCCAGAGAGCTGTCCTCAAGATTTCCTGACATAGACTGATCAGTGCATGCAGGATTGTATCTGTTAATTGAAACAAATCAATTGGTATCCCATCTATTCCTAAGGCCTTATTTTTTGACAATACCTTCAATGCAACTTCCACTTCCTCATTCATTACCTTTGGCTCCTGCTTATATGGTATTTTCTGAAATTTTTCAGTGTCAGTCATCTCTCTGAGATGATTCCGTATATGATGATACAGTAATTCCATGTATTCCCTCCATCTTCTTGTGATGCTTTCTGGGTCATTCAATATATTACCCGTGTTGTTGTTATGTGCTGTCAATTCGCTTGTGACTCATAGCGACCCTATGTACAAGAGCCCTAAACCCTGTTCTATCCTGTACCAAACTCACTGTCTCAGACATACATACTCCCATTTCCCCAATCACTGAATCCATCTCATCAAGGGTCTTACTCTTCTTGCGCTGTCCTCCACCCTCCCAAACATGATGTCTTTCTCCAAGGACTGGTCACTCCTTGTAACATGCCCAATGTATGTCAGAGAAAGCTTCAGAATCCTTGCTTCCAAGGAGCAGCCCAGTTTCACCCTGTCCAGGTGAGCCTGTTTGTCCTCCCTGCAGTACACAGTATATTCAACACTCATCTCCAGCACCACAGCTCAAAGGCATCAATTCTCTTTCTATCATCTCTAGTCACTGTCCAGCTCTCGGACGCATAGCATGCAATTGAGAAGATTATGGCCCGGATCAGGAGCACCTTAGTCTCCAGCCTGACATCATTGCTCTTCAGTACTCTGGAGAGGTTCCTGACAGCTGACTTTCCTAAAGCAATTCGTCTCTTTATTTCCTGGCTGCTCATGCTAAGAGTGTTGATTGTGGAGCCAAGCAAACTAACTCTGTTAACAATCTCAATCTCTTCACCATCCATCCTGATGCTGCCAATTGGACCAGTGGTGAGAATCTTTGTCTTCTTGATGTTGAGCTTCAATCTATATAGAAGGCTGCAGTCCTTGACTTTCTGCAGCAAGCACTTTAGGCCCTCCTCCGTTTCAGCAAGCAGGGTTGTGTCATCTGCATAAAGCAGGTTGTTAATGAATCTTCCCCCAATCCTGACGCCACACCTCTCCTCACACAGCCCAGCCTCTCAGACAATCTGTTATGCATATAAATTGAAAAGGTGTGGAGACAGGATACATCCCTGGCATACACCCTTCCCAATTTTGAACCATGCAGTGTTTCCTTGCTCTGTTCTGACCACTGCTTCCTAATCCAAGTATAGGTTTCACATTAGCACGCTCAAGTGCCCTGGGATTCCCATTCTTCTCAGAGTCAGCCACAGTTTGTTATGATCCACACAGTCAAATGTCTTTGCATAATCAATGAAACATAGATAGACATTCCTCTGGCACCCCCTGCTTCCAGCCAAGATCTTTCTAACATTAGCTACAATATCCCTAGTACCACGATCCCTTCTAAAGCCAGCCTGCACTTCTGGCAGTACTCTGTTGATGTGCTGTTCCAGTCGTTTTTTGATACTCTTCAGCAGAATCTTGCTTGCATGTGGTATCAATGGGAAAGTCTGCTGTTAGGGACCTTTCCAAATCTTCTTTTCTGAAGAGAAATGGTGTTACTCTGGAGACTAAGGTGCACCTGATACAGGCCATGGTCTTTGCAATCGCTTGCTATGTGTTGGAGAGCTGGGCAATGAATAAGAATGACAGAGGAAGAACTGATGCCTTTAATTTGTGATGGCGGAGAATAGCACTGGACATCTCATGGATGGCCAAAAGAACAAACAAATAGGTCCTGAAGAGGATGCATCCAGAGGCAAGAATGATGAGGCTTCGCCTCACATGCTTTGGGCATGTTCCTAGGAGTCTATTCCTTGGAGCGGGACAGATGTCATGCTTGAGAAGATAGGGGTATGTCAAAGAAGAGGAAGATCCTTAAACAGATAGATTGATACAGTGAGTACAGTAATGGCTTGAGTATGTCATAGACTGAGACAATGGCACAGGATACCATAAAAGTTCAGATCTGTTGTTCAAAGGGTTATGAGTCATGCTTGACTCAACACCTAACAGTAACAACAATTGTCAAATTTCCCATCACTAGAAACAGATACTGCTTTGCAACAAAGGTTCCTCTATTTTATGTTTTATTAGGTTTTTTGGGGTGTAGATTGCTTTTAATAAAATGTTACTTGTTAGTAGTGCACACACAACGCATTGGGAGCAAAGATGAAGGAACAGTCAACTCTTCCTCTTCCTTCAGACCATAAAGGAAAACTTCATGAAAGCAGAGGCATCTAGAGTGATGCTTGACTGCTGAGCAGAAGTTGGCCAAGTAAACAAACAGAATGGATCCTTGAGGTAGGGCATAAATATACAAAGTCATAAGGCAGTTAGTTAAAAGAAAAATCCTCACCACTGGAGCAATAAGCTCCATCAAGACAGTTGATAAAAGATTGACATTGTTGATAATTTCATTTTATTTGGATCCACAATCAACACCCATGGTAGCAACTGTCACAAAATCAAAATACATGTTGCATTGGTAAAAATCTACTGTCAAAGTCCTCTCCAAGGAGATAAAGAGCATTAATGTCAATTTAAAGACTACGGTGCACCTGCTTCAAGCCATGGCATTTTCAATTACTTCTTATGCATCTGAAATTTAAATAATGACTAAGGATGACAGAAGTAGAATCTTTGAGCTACTTATGGTATTGGATAAGAGTAGTGACTATCTAATGGGCTGCTAAAAGGATAAATAAATCTGTCTTGGAAGATGTGTCCCCAGGGTGCTCCTTAGAGGCAAAGATGAAACTTCACCTCATATACTTTGGGCATATTGTCAGGAGGGAATAGTCTTTGAAAGAGACCTCACGCTGACAAATGTAGAGGGTCAGCTAAAGAGAAGAAGGCCTTAAAAAATGAAATGACTCAGTGACTGTCACAATAATGTTGTTGTTGTTGTTGTTGTTGTTGTTGTTGATAGAAGCTGTTGAGTCAAATACAATTCATAGTGACCCTATGAACAAGAGATCTGAACTATGTCCTATCCTGTGCCATCCTCACAATCTCTGACACACTCAAGCCTATTGCTGTATCCATCTGGCTTCCTCTTCTTTGCTATCCCTCCACCTTTCCAAACATGATATTCCTTTCCAAGGAATAGCTTCTTGTAGTAACATGCTCAAAGAATGTGAGACAGAGCTTTACCCTCTTTATACTAAGCAAATAATTCATGAAGCTGGACTCTATAAAGAGAAATGTGGCATCAGGATTGGAGGAAATCTCATCAACAACCCATGTTATGCAGATGACACAATCTTGCTTGCTGAAAGTGAGGACTTGAAATGCTTGCTGCAGAAGGTCAAGGACTACAGCCTTTGATTGTATTACAGCTCAACATCAAAAAAACAAAGGTCCTCACCATGGGACCAACAGACAACATCCTAATTGGTGGAGAAAAGATTGATGCTGTCAATTATTTCATCTTGCTTGGATCAACAATCAACACTTCTGGGTCCAGCAATCAGAAGATCAGGAGATGTATTACACTGAGTAAGTCTACTGTAAAGGACTTCTTCGTCCGTTTGAATACTAAGGTGTGCCTGATTCAGGCCATGATCTTTTCAATCACCTGCTACATATCTGACAGATGGAATATTAATAAGAATGAAAGAAAAGCAATTGATGCCTTTAATTTAGCGTGTTGGAGAAAAGTGATTAATATCCCACGGCCTGCCAAAAGAACAAATAGATATATCTGGGGAAAAGCCCAGCCAGGGTGCTCCTTGGAGAAAAGGATGGTGAGATTTTGTCTCTCATACTTGAACATGTTGCTAGGAAAGGCTATTCCTTAGAAGGGAATATGATGTTTGGAGAGCTATTGGGAGGGTCAATGAAAGATAAGAAAACCCCCAATGAGATAGATTGACATAGTGAATGAAGTAATGTGCTCAAGTGTGTCACAGATGA
>NW_006399855.1:12203239-12207220 GCF_000299155.1 Elephantulus edwardii | reverse complement strand
GCAGGAGAGAAAGACGCTGGATGATATAGATTGACACAGTAACTGGGGCAATGGAGGTAGGTGTGTTGGATTCAGTGAGACTGGCTCAGTATAGGGCAGGCTTCAGAGCTATCATACATAGGGTTGCCAGGAATCACAGGCAAATTGATGGCATGTAACAACAACAACAACCAATATTTATCTGGTGGCCTAGTGGCAAGAGCTGCGCTGTAATCCTGAAGGCACGTGGTTCGAGGCTACCAGCTGCTCTGTGGTAGAATGATGGGCAATCTCCTTCTGTGCAATTAACTGCCTCTAAAAATCCACTGGAAGGTCAGCTGTGGGTCGGTTCTAACTGTAAGATACACAACAACAATAACAAGATCCATGATCCAATTGACATTTTATATGCACTGTCTCGTTTATTCATTTTAAAAAAGCTTTTATGGGCTTAAAGAGATGAAATACTTTCCTACTCAACCTGGTGTTTTTAAGTGGCCTAGTTGATATTGGAACTCATTCAGTCTGGTTCCACACCCAGCACTCTGTCTGCCACACCTGAATGTTTTTGTTTCCAGTCATCTCCCACTTGGATACAGTCCCTGCAGTACAGCAGCCAGGTGTTACCCAGCTCTGCAGCCACAGCATTTAACCCAGAGCCAATACATCATGCACCAGGACAATGGGAGACCGATGCCAAGCACTAGGTTTGGTAACTAGGGCCTAGTGCTGGAGACAAAAGGTATTCAACATTCCCACGTTCTAATGGATCTAAAGGGTCTAGCAGAGGGACCACTGCAAAGAGCAGACACAGAACTGAGCTTCCAGCTGCCACTCCCACCCTACTCATACAAAGAAGACTAGTGAATGGAGGAGGTAGTTGGAGCATGGCCTGGTTGTGTGGACATGATAAGAGGCTTCTCTTTCCCAATGCATATGGGATGTTTTCTCTCTAAAGTCAAGTGGTATGAGTTGAACTGTGTGCTCCCAAATGATATATTGAGGTCCTAACTCCCAGTATCTAGAAATATCTTGTTTAGAAATAATGACTCCAAGAGAGAAAAATGGGTAATCTCCCTCAAGCCAGAAGCAGTGTGAGGTTATACCTCAGAAACCCATTGGATGATCCACAATAAGTTGCTTCCAATTCAATGACAGTAAGGTGTTTGCTTTTTTTTTTTCTTCGTTTTTAGAAATAGGGTCTTTGGAGATAAAATTAAGGTAACATAAGGCCATATTAGAGTAGGAGGCTTAACCCATTATGATTGATGTTCTTGTAAAAGAGAAAATAAGACACTGAGATAGATGCAGAAAGCCAACAACTACGGAAAGGCGAAAGCAGAGATTAGAAGGATACACCTATTCTAAGCCAAGGAACATCAAGGACTTCCAGGGAGAACCAGGAGCTAAGAAGAGGCATGAAAGGAGGTCTTCAAAGACAGCCTAGATCTGAACTAATGGTAGATAAAAAAAAAAAATGAATTGAATTGGGAAAGGGTGCTGTCAGAGACCTCTCCAAAATGCTAAAAAGCAATGATGTCAGTCTAGACTAAGAGCCACATAATTTGGGCCATGGTCTTCACAATTACTTACTATGCATTACAGAGCTGGATAATGACTAAGGATGATAGAAGATCCTGGAAGTTGTGGTGCTGGAGGTCTTGAACCTACCATGGACTGCCAAGAAAACAAATAAGTCTGTCTTGGAGAAGGTGAAACCAAGTTTCTCCTTCGAGGCTAGGATTTTGAAGCTCCATATCACATACTTCAGGCACATGGCCAGAAGGGACCAGTCCTCGGAGAAGAACATCATGCTGGAAGGGTGGAGAGGCAGCCCAGGAGAGGAAGATCCCAGATGAGATGGATTGACACAGTAACCAGGGTAATGATCAGTGTCAGAGTCAGCAAGACCAGCTCAGGATAGGGCAGGGCTCAGTACTATTGTACATAGGGTGACTATGAGTTGCAATTCGATGGCACACAACAACAATAACAAACTACCCAAGAAGAAGTGTTACCCTTGGGTAGCAGTGCAATTTTCACACAATGACATCAAAGAAGGATTTTTTTTTTTTAGGTAATGTAGACTTTGTTATTATTATGGAGGGCACATATGTCCCAAGTGGACTCTGGTGATAGGATTGGTGATGGGAAAACTGTTTCTTCATATTCATGCAGTTAACCAAGCTTGTGGTGTTTTGGCCATATGTGCTACAATCAGGATAGCAGTTTCCAAGAAACCCAAAGGTTGAAAAGGCTGGTGGGTAATATATGTCCTGTGGAAAAAGAAAGGGTGAGAAAGAGTAAGAAGATGGGAGAGAGGACGGTTACTGAAAGTGTGAGTTGTTGCCAGGGGCCATTGAGTCTGTTCTGTTTCATAGTGTATATCAGGCCCAAACACTGGCTGGTCCTGCACCATCCTCACAATTCTCACCATGTTTAGGTTCATTGTTGCAGGTACTATTTCAGCCCACATCATTGGGAGCCTTCCTCTTTTTTTATAACCATCTGTTTTACAAAGCATGATATCTTTCTCAAGCAACTTGCCCCTCTTGGTTGTATGTCCAAAAACACTGGCCCCTTTTGATCACATATCCAATGTATGTGAGATGAAATTTCACCATTTTTCCTTCTAAAGAGTGTTCTGGCTTGCACTTTCTCCAGACAGATTTGACTGTTCTCCTGGCAGTCTGTGTTACATTTCGTATTCTTCATCAGTACTCTAATTCAAAGGCATCAATTCTTCCATTTCTCTAATTCATTATCCAGTGTAAGTTAGTGAGATATTTTTGGAAACATTGTGAAGTCGTCAGGATTTATATTGGGGGGAAATTGTAGGCATGAAACAAGAGGAAAGGAACAAAGAAAACCTTTATAGGTTCTGCATAACAAGGTGCAGACTTGGAAAGAATTTTGGGTTTGAGAGCAGGAACTCAATCTTTCCATTTCCCTTGCTCTGTGGACCTTGTATAATTTTGTGGACTTGTTTTTAAGTTGGATTATATATTAGGTGGAGATCTATTGAGTGTAGGTGTGTCAGAGACAATGAAATTGGCTCAAGACAGAGCAACGTACAGAGCTATTGTACATATAGGGTCACCACGAATCGCAAGCAACCCAACGACACACAACAGAGTTATTTGTGAGGGGCAGTTATCTTCCCTTCTTGGAAGAAGCCCTCATCAGAATGATTCTCACTTGGTGTTTTAGTTTTCCAAAATTGCTGCAACAAAGTACCTTAGACTGAATGCCTTAAAGCAACAGCACTTAACGGCCTCAGTTTTGGAACTGCTGTTGTTGCATGGGATCAGAACTGATGCATACCTGACTCTGCAGCAGGTTTTCAGAGGCATTAATCACAAAAGAGGAGATTGCCCATTTTTCTTCCATGGAGCAGGTGATAGATTTAAACCTCATGCCTTTGGTATTGCAGGGCAACCTGCTAGTACTAGGCCATCAGAGCACCCTGGTGTCCTGCTGTTGTTGTTGTTGTTTGATGCCATCGAGTCATAGACGACTCATAGCAACCCTATGAACAAACAGCCTGAGCACTGTTCGTACATAGAGTTTCAGGAGGCAAGCCATTTCGGAAGTGGATGCTGCTCCTGCTTCCAGGGTGTCCTTTTAGCAGACAACAATCCAGGTCAGCATGTGGAAGTTGCACTGCTAACCCAGAGGTAGCACCTCTCAGTGGTTTGGATCCACCACTAACTCATCAGCAGAAAGATGGGCTATCTCCTCCCAAGCAATTCATAACCTCTGAAACCAACTGGAAGGTAAGCTACTAGGACTAGGAGTCAGTTCAAACTTGATGGTAATAAATATTTTTTCATTTTATTTTATTAATTTTCATGAACATTTACAGAGATTTTGGATTTCCATTCATTCATTGTTGTACTTTTCTCCCTGCCCACCCCTCACCCACAGTTCGCTCCTCTCTTTGAAAAGTAAAAAAAAAATTCCTTCATTGGTATACAATGCCCCGCACTCCCCACCCCTTGC
>NW_006399855.1:12200598-12202249 GCF_000299155.1 Elephantulus edwardii | reverse complement strand
ACTGGACTAATAGACAACGTATGATTGATAGAAAAAAGAGTGAAGCTTTCAATGACTTCATCTTACTTGAATCCACAATCAATATGCTTGGTTCCAGAAGTCAGAAAATATTAGGAGACATATTGCATTTGGAAAGTCTTCAGTCAGGGACCTCTCCAAATGATTGAAGAGCAATGATGTCAGTTTGAGGACTAAGGTGTAACTGATCCAGGCCATGGTCTTTTCAATGGTCTGCTATGTCTCTGAGAATTGGACAGTGACTAAGGATGACAAAAAAACAATTAATGACTTTTAATTTGGGTGTGGGAGAAGAGTCCTGAATATTCCATTGACTGCCAAAAGAACAAATAGATAGGTCTTGGAGAAGGCACAGCCAGAGTGCTCCTTGGAGGCAAAACTTATGAAGCTTCATCTCACATACTCTGGGCATGTAACTAGGAAAGATTATTCCTTGGAGACATCATGCTTGGAAGGACAGTGAAAAAGAGAAGATCTTCAGCAAGGTGGATTGACACAGTGACTGCTGCAGTGGACTTGAAGGTACTGGAAATTGAAAGGCTAGGAAAGGGTTCAGACCTGTTCTTCATAGGGTCGCTATGAGTCAAACTCATCTCAAGGACACCTAACAATAACAAAAAGTGCCTTTGAGGGGGGAATAAAATGAGCTGTCTTTTTTCACTTTATTGCCTTAGAAAATCATGGAGGGTCAGTCCCTCCATTATCAGCAATGAGCTTGGGGGTTTTGTTTAATTTGGTTTAGTATGTTTTCTCATTACTGAAAACCCTTGATATCAACAACAACAAAAATAATAATAATTTGTCCATGGAAGGATTAAAGCATGATTTACCTAGAACTACAGTGAAATGAGACACGAGGAGATCCACGTTTATCTCAATTGTGAAAAGTCTGTGTGCCCTGAACTACTTTAACTAAAAACTTAGATCTTTAATCCTAAATTCCAACGAGGCTTCACCTGCATTCTGTCATTCTGGCTGGAGGCCACAAGGACAGGTGAGTTTCACCTACTTTGATTAGAAAACCAAAAAACACTTTCCTTATGCAGATGACACAACCTTACTTGCCGAAACTGAGGAAAGCCTGAAGCATTTGCTGCAGATGGCTAAGGACTGTAGTCCGCAATATGGATTGAAGCTCAGTATCAAGAAAACAAAGACTCTCACCACTGGGCCAATTGACAGCACCAAGACAGATGGAGAAGAAATTGAGATTGTTAACAATTTCAGCTCTGTTACACAATCAACACTCTTGTCACCAGCAGTCAGGAAATTAAAAATGAATTGCATTAGGAAAATCTGCTGTCAGGGACCTCTCCACAGTCTAGAGACTAAGATATCAGTCTAAAAACTAAGGTGAGCCTGATACAGGCCATGGTCTTTGCAATAACTTGCTATACATCAGAGAGCTGGAAAATGACTAAGGATGACAGAAGAAGAATCAATGCCTTTGGTTTGTAGTGTTAGAGAAGAATATTCGACATACCATGGAAACTAAGAGATCTGTCCTGGAAGAGGGTGAAGATAAGCTGTCTGAAGAGGGTGAAGATAAGCTGTCTCACATACTTTGGAGGGACCAGTCCTTGGAAAAGAACATTATACTTGGAAGGGTGGAGGAACAGCACAGGAGAGGAAG
>NW_006399855.1:12161319-12199058 GCF_000299155.1 Elephantulus edwardii | reverse complement strand
CACCAATAATATGAGGGAAAAGGATAGTGGAGTTAACAGTGAAATATGCACTGATTAAGAAGAGTAGGATGGTACAGGTAATTATTATAATTGTCAATAAATTTTATACTTGTATAAAGCTGGACAGACAAAAGTTGTGTGACAATTTTTAAAGTAGTTAGTGAGGCTGATTATGTACAAGAAACATCTCATATTCGGTTTCTTGGATTGGCAGTCCAGGGCATGGTTTTGTGGAAATCCCAGTTCACTGATTTGTTTATAATGTTTCTGTCCCACTTCCTAGTTCACAATGTAGTATCTGTGGTATTAAAATTTTGCAAGTGGAAATCCAACAATTTCTATTCACTTAAAATTACAGAGGAAAAAGGAACATCAGGGATAGGAAGACTCAGAGTTGTTGGCTAACTGCATTCAGGAGGCTTTCTTTGCCATGTGACCAGAAGACTACTAACACTTTGATTCAAAATTCTATAGAAAAATCCTAATAAATGGCAGAAATGCAGAACAGAATTAAAAATTCTTATAGGTTCCAGGCTTCTGGGAGCTGAAAATTTAGATGAATCTTTGAAATTATTGCTTGAGTTAATAGTTAAATGCTAAACTAAAAATGATCCATGACATCGTATGTATTATGTCTCAATATCAAGAAAACAAAAATCCTCACCACCAGACCCATAGGAAGCATGACACATGGAGAAAAGTTGAAATTATTTCCATTTACTTGGATCTATAAAAAATGCCCTTAGTAACAGCAGTCAAGAAATCAAAAGACATGCTGCACTGAGAAACCACTATGGTAAGACTGACCAAGTTCTTTTCTTTTGAGCCCTTGTAAGCATTAATGTTGTTGTTGTCGTTGTTATGTGCTGTCGAATTGCTTGCAACTCATAACAACGCTTTGTACAAGAGCCCTAAACCCTATACCAGCTCTGTCCTGTGCCAACCTCCAACACACTTATCCCCATTATCCCAGTCACTGAATCAATCCATCTCATCGAGGGTCTTCCTCTCCTGCGCCATCCCTCCACTGTCCCAAACATGATGTCCCTCTCCAAGGACTGGTCCCTCCAACATGTCCAAAGTATGTCAGATGAAGCTTCAGAATCCTTGCCTCCAAGGAGCAGCCTGGTTTCACCCTCTCCAGGATGAACTTGTTTGTTCATATTCATCAGCCCATATTCATCACTCTTCTCCAGCACCACAGATCAAAGGCATCCATTTTCTTTCTATCATCCCTAGTCACTCCCCAGGTCTCTGAAAGCATTAATAGAACATGTTATTCGAGTCATAAATTTCTTAAAATATTAAGTTTGTCTGATTACATGATATGTGTGCCACAAAAATCCCAAGAATGGAGAACAGAAACCCTAATTTAATCGTGTTATAATTTTTTTTTTTTATTTTGAGGATAAATTTTTCATTTCAATGACCTTCACTAAGCTCAAGGAGAAGATTAGTGGGTCTCTAGCATCAGTTCTGGTTGGCACTGTGGCTGAATCTGGGCTGAGTCTATTTTGTTTATGAATTTTTTTTTTTTCATTTCCTTCATCGTTGCTTTCTTGTTTGTTGTCTTTAGGAGCCATCAAGTTGACTATGACAAATAGTGACTCTGTAAACAACAGATCTGAGCCTTGCCCTATCGCGCTCCATCCTCAAGATCTCTTATTTACTCGAGCACATTGTTACAGCCACCGTGTCACTCCATCTCACTGCGGGTCCTTTTCTCTTACAAAGACCCTCCAACTTTCCCAGCATGATTTCTTTTTCCAGGGACTGACCCCTCCTTACTACATGCCCAAAGTATATGAGACGAACCATCCTTGCTCTAAGGAACACTCACTCTGGTTGCACTTCCTCCAAAACATGTTTGTTCTTTGGCAGTTCATGGGCTATTCAATACTCTTCTTCAGTGTTTAATAAGTCTTTATAATTGTCTTCTTTTTTATTTTTATGAAAACGGTTATGAATGTTCTTACTGGTTACCTTATAAGTTACTATTTTATTCCCAAACTTAAAACATTTCTGTTTATTTTTAAATCACCTGTCCATTTGAAAACTCAAACTCATTGACACTGGAACCAACCCATAGCTGACTCTCCAGCATTTTTCATAAAATTGAGACGTTTTCTGTTAGCAAATTTTCAGTTCTTTTCTCTTGGCTCTGAATGTGTGTGCACTCACAGGACTCTTCCTGTTCTCAAATTCTAATCACACGTAAGCTCTTCCTTCTCATGGTGGCCCACATAATCCAATTCTATATTTTCTTCACATTTCTCCCTTCTTTTTTTTTCTGACTGTTTCTCTAACAAAAATTTTTTTAAACAGTCCCTCCATAAGGACTATCCACTTAGCTTTGTATCCAAAGACGAAATTTGTAGGTGAAAGGAGTTAGGAGTTAGCCTTCGTTACAGACTGGTTCATTTCAGGGTCGAAAATATGGAACGCTTCACGAATTTGCGTGTCATCCTTGCGCAGGGGCCATGCTAATCTTCTCTGTATCGTTCCAATTTTAGTATATGTGCTGCCAAAGCGAGCACTTCTCTAACAAATTAATATTGAATAATGTCTTCCATTCCACTAAGTGCATGTTGTTTCTTCCTTCTGTCCTCCTATGTCCGTCCAATATGGTATCTATCTCTGGCATTTTAGTTCCAATATCCTGAATTTCACTTCACTGTATATATGACTTCTAAGTTCCCTCTTCTTTTTATCTGTTTGGTCTTGTATTGTTTTGTTTTGCATTATTTCTTAATTCTGTTAAAATTGTATCTATATTTTCCTTGATATTGATCTGTGGTTTCCTTGAACCTTTTCTTAATCCAAAGAAGACACTTAACTTCCATCCTTTTGAATTCCTTATCAGGAAGTTCCAATAGCATTTCTTCCTCTGTGAGATTTTTTCTAGTTCATTGTTTGGGTCAATCATTTGTGCCATCTTGTCCTGGTTTTTGGCTTTGTTTGGGGGCTGTGTGTGTGGTCTGAAGTTGTCTGTTGTCTGTTGTCTCTGAAACTTTGCAAATGTTGTCTTTGTATTATTTTGTTCTGATATAGCTGATGGAAGCCAACTAGTGCAGCATGCAGCGAACTAGTTTGGCAGCCTACTAGTGTTCTCAACGCCTGCTTTCTGGTGGTATGATGGAAGATAGAAATATGTGTGCACATCTCTGTTAAGTGTTCACATATGCCACTGAAGGCAGACTTGGCTGGTATTGGTTACAGTCTGAGTTCAATCAGGTGAAGCAGGAGTCAGGCTTCACTCTTGCCTGATGAGTGAAGATGCAGGGGTATAGGGAGGGGAGCTTGTGGAGGAAGGAAAGGGGCTGTGCTCATATGTGTACTGTGTGGATACTGTTGTTGTCCATTGCAGAGTTTCAGGGGATGATGGAATGGGAAGAAGAAGGAAAACACTTAAAACACAAGAATGAATAATAAAAAGAAAAACAAAGACTGAGAAAAGTGCAAAAGGAATGAGAATATGGAGACAAAAAAGAAAAGGAGCAAGCGAAAAGGGAAGGCGGGAAAGTTAAAGAGTAAAGAGAAGAAAAGAAAGCAAAGAAATGAGGAAAATGATGAAAAAATGGAAAAGGAAAAGCTAAAGAGAAAAAGGAGAGAACTAGAAAGATCTCAGTTGGGAGCGTGCTGGGCACCTGCCTGATGCTCTTTCCCCTGCTGAGGTAAGGGAAGGCAGCGGGTGTGTCTGGGAAGGTGCTTCTGCTGCTCCAGCCAAAGGTTGAAGTTGGACTTTCCAATCAGGGCAAAGATTCCGTTCATTTGAGTGATGGCTGAGAGCACCAGGGAGGACCCAAAATGTTGTCCCAGGCCATGGACCACATCTCTTCCAGCTTAGGGGACTCTGAGGGGTGTGGCACTAAGCCTGGGACAGAGTTTATGCTGGCCTCAGAGGTGTCTAGGGCAGTCCACTGGACACAGGATGGTGTTTTTGCTAGGGGATGGGTGCAGAAGATAGTTCACTCCACCCGCATGAGGAAGTAGAGAGTACATGGAAAAGAACGTACTTTGAGCCAGGACCACACAGGTGCCAGACCAGATAGCCATAGATGGACAGCCCCAGCAGGAGGGTTTACACACCTCTACTTGGGGGCAATGTGTAACTCACACTAAACCTACACAATCTCCTGTCAGAGAGTCACTGCCAGCCCTGAGATGTTCAAGGGCACCAGTGAAAGACTGTCTTATCAATGCAGCAGCTGTCTGCAGGCTAGCCACTCTCCCTCCCAGGTGGGGCACAGTCTCCAGGCACCTGTGAGAAGGGATCTCTGAAAGCAGAGCCACCCACATACTCCTGGTGCCAAATACAAAATGACATGCTTGACCTCAGGTGGAGCTGGTACAGGGCAGGGGAACACTGCTGGTCACCTGATGAGTGGTGAGGGTTGAGTTAACTCAGCTCATTGCCAGGGATGTATGGGAAGAAGGAAAGCCCACATTTTTCTCATTATCAGCCAGTCACCAGTGTAAACCCTACTACAGTCCTTGGTTCCAACATGAAACAGAAAGTCACCTACTATAGTTCAAAATGCCTGTGCTGCATTGAGTTGTTCACAGTGAAGTGCTCCAATCATCTCCTTGTTCTGTTTTCATTCAGCTTCTTTCTTCAGCCAGTATTTAAACTACTTCATCATTTCCTTTGAAACTCAGCTTTTCAGAATTATCATTCAAGTCTAAGAGATTGGGGGGGGGGTGTCTTAGTTGTAGAGTGTATAAGCTGTCAACTTGTTTAGTTTGCCATCTTAGACAACTGTTGATTTGATTCTTTTGGGTCAATCCTTTTTTGGTTTGTGGCAATCTTCAGGAATAACATCTTCTGGTATCCAACAATCAAGTGCCATCAGAGTCCCTATCACCACTGCCTCCAGCTAGGTCAAAACCATCAGGTCTTACTGCTAGGAAACTGGAGGTTCACCAATTGAAGTGTCTTCAGCTTGGCCATTGTGTGATCTAGACTCAATTGTTAAGGATCCAAGCAGAACTCCTTCTATAACATAGCCATCCATCCACCTAACAAATGTTCAGTAGCTATTGTTGAAGAGGCTTTGATATGCAGTTGATTTGTATAACAGAACCAGAGCTTGCACAGTCCTATACCATCTTCCAGCATTATATCAGGCAGCATTTATGCTATGACTCATAAAGTTTTCCTTGGCTGTTTAATTCCTAGAAGTTGATTCTCAGCACGTATTGTTCTAGTCACCAGACTTTCTACTTTCTTTTTTTTTTAACTTGTCAAGGGTATTACTTTACTTGGATACATAATCAACATCGACAGAAATAGAGTAAAAAATAAAAATCAAATAATGTACTGCCTTGTGAAATTCTACTGTAAAAGACTTCTTTTTAAATTTTTTTTCATACAGTCTTTCCCATACATTATATTTTATAAAATTGTTTACAAATTATCAATGCTCCTGCTCGTCACATTGCATCAAATCCTCCCTGCACCTTGCCTATTCCTTTACCCTATCCCTCTGTCCACTAGTCTCTGCTGCCCTCGTATTTTCCTCTTCCCTCTCCTTGTTCCCTCTCCCCATTTGAACACTTAAACACATCCAGATCTTTCTTCCTAATCTAGAAACTCCACACGGGTATTTGAAATACAACCAGCATTGTTTCCAGCATCACAACAGTACTCAAACCACCACAGTTTAAGAGAAACTGACAGATGAGTACTACCAAATGCTTACAGAATATCAATCAGTGGTGGGATGCAGCAAACAAATATCATAGCTGCAGTTGGCACTGATGCATCATTCCTTTGCTAAATGGATTATATGAGTTTTCCAAAATAGGAAAGGGTGTTGGGGTGGACAGAGAATAGAGCAAGGTGCCACCTTTCATTTCCTGTACAGAGGAAGTAAAGAATAGAGGTCGCATGTTATCACAAACCAGGCAGGGGCTCAGGGTGCCACGGGGCTGCTATTTCCTGACTCCTTGATGTGCAAAACAAAAGCAGCAATAATCATTTCTGAGGGAAATCATTCTTCAGTTTGGTCCTCAAATGTAAGGCTGGTGAGTAGAAGCTTCTCTCATGGTGCCCCACTTCTTCTCTGAGGAAATTGAGGCATGCAGGTGTCTTTATAAATGTTGAGATCATATTAAAGTGGAGTCGAAGTGTTATCAAAAAACTTACAATTTTTAAAGCCATGGTAGATATTGATAAAGACGGCACTAGGTGCCCAAGTTAAGCCATGCCAATCCCGACGGGCCAGGCATGCATGCCAGGGCCAATCACCATTGTCCCAGAGCAGGAGCTCAGGAGGACCATGCTGCCTCTATGACTCTCCGTTTCTGCGATGTGTTTTCAAGACTCCTTAAGTGCAGCAAAATGGTTGGTATACTTCATGGCTAACCCAAAGTTTGGTGGTCTCAGTTCATACAGAAATGTCTCAAAAGGGAAGATCAACATCCCTAAAATAAGAGTCACTGAAAACCCTTTGGAGAACAGTTCTACTGTCTATATATGGGGTCTCCACGAATGGACTGGACATTAACCACAGAAAATCAAGGACTGCAACCTTTGCCGTAGATTGTAGCTCAATATTAATTTTTAAAAAAAGTCCTTATCACCTGGCCAATAGGCAACATCGTGATAGATGGAGAAAGATTAAAGTTATTGATTTCTTCTTACTTGGATCCATAATCAACCCTTGCCTCGAGTAGGCAGGAAATCAAAAGTTAAGTTACATCAGAAAAATCTGCTGTCAAGGACTTCTCCAGAGCAATAGAGAGCAATAATGTTAGTACAAAGACTAAGGTGCACCTGATCCAAGCCAAAATTTTCTCAACTGCTTGTCATTGCATCTAAAAGCTGGACAGTGACTAAGGATGACAGAATTGATACCTTTGAGTTGTGGTGCTGGAGAAGTATAGTGGATATGCCATGGACTGCCAAGAGAACAAAACAGGTCTGTCCTGGAGAAAGTGAAACCAAGGTGGTCCTTGGAGGCAAGGATGGTGAAGCCCCATCTCACATACTTTAGGCATGCTCTTAGAAGGGGCCAGTTCTTAAAGAAGGGCATCATGCTTAGCAAGGTCAAGGAACAAGAGAGGAAGACTCTTTTTTTTATTATTATTAAATGTTATTAGTTTTAATGAACATTTACAGGGATTTGGGGTTTTCATTCCTTCATTGCTGCACCATTCTCTCTACCCTCCTCCCCAGTTTGTTCTTCTTCCCCGCCATCTGAATGTCTGTTTTAATTGTCCAATTGCCACAGTGCTTGTCAAAGTCAGCTCTGATTAATCTGAGAGGAAGACTCTTGACAAGATGGATTAACATGGAGATGGTGAGGTGGGCTCAGGATAGGGCAAGTTTCAGAGCTGTAGTTTAGAAAGTCACTGTAAGTCATAGTCACCTTGATGGCACGTAACAACATAACCGAGAGTGCTAATGTGTTTTCAGGAAGCCTATCTAGATTCAAACGTGACTTCTTTTAGCTAATTCATGGCTGAGCCTTTAGTGCATCTCCGAGTCTGTAAATCACCCATCTTTCACCCATGGAGCAGCTGGTGAATTCAAACCACCAGAGAGGACTCTTAGGTTAATAATGCAACTTCCTGCAGATTAGGCCCCCAAAACTCCCCTGATCTCTTTCAGACATACTATTTCTTCTTTTTCAAAGGAAAACGTAGGATATTTCAGAGTATTCCCCTCCCCTCAGCCTTCTTGCCTGGGTTACTATTTTCTTGCCCTTACTTACAGCAACTGTGGCCAGGCAGCGGTGGGGCCTTAATACCCTCACACGCACACATACTCTCCATCAAGCCCTCTCACCTCAAGTCATCGCTTGGCATTCTCAGCCTCTCCTGTGGTTTTCTCAGTCTCAGGTTATAATGGACACTGTGAGACCAACCACTATCCTCTACTCTCCCATCCTTCACATGCACTTTGTAGCAGCAAGAAATCTGAGGGAGGCTGGCACAGTCCCCAAATCCAGGAAGAAACTTTGATTGTCCATAGGTGTGGTTCAGAGATGGACACAAACCTAAAAGATCTCTTAAGAGTAAAATTCAAGTCTCATTCTGAACCTTCTCCTTCCTCCTGTATGTAAACAAGGGAGTCCATGGCTCAGGAGGGGCTGGCCGGCCTCCAAACACTGAGCAAAGCTGGCCTGGGGACAAAACTCGCCCCCAGAGGAGGCAGATGAATGGACTGGCAATCCTGGCAAGACTAAGAATTTCTGGAGCAAATCTACTACCCAGAACCTTGTCCTACCTTGGGCTATTTCAGCTGAGTGAGCTAACCAGTCTCCCATTGTTTCCATCAGTTATACTTGGACTTTCTGTTATTTTTAACCATGAGGCAGTCTAATAAATTCTTTTAAAAACTTTCCCACATTTATGGATCTCTTAGGTGATACAAATATTTAAACCCTCTGAAATAACTGCAAGTGTGGGGATTCAGATCTTCCTAGAAATGTCTTCATAGAAAGACCTAGCAACTACTTTCAAAAAAAAAATCAGCCACTGAAAACCCTATAAAGAATAAAACTTACCTCCATGGCTCAACTTACAACCAAACAACAAACAGGGCTACAGTGAACAGCAATACTAGGGAGTCTTTAGAACAGTCAATCATAAAAGGTCAAAAAGAGTAGCACTTCTCCAAGGATAAAGATAGAAGGCAGGACAGGGTGGAAAGAGTTGTGGAAGCAAGAATTATAAGAAGTGGGAAGAGTATAACTGTGTTGTGGGTATTGTAATTATGTTCTAAAGTAATATGTGGATGCATGACTGAATGGAAAGCCAGCTCACTTTGTAAACTTTATAAATTAAAATTAGTTATAAAAATAAAAAGAGATTCACTAAAAGCACCATAAAGAAAGAAAGAAAACCCTATGAACACATTTCTACCTGGATTACCTGGAGTTGCTATGAGTCAACTCAGTAGCATTTGGTTTGGTTTGGTTTCTATTATCACTAGGAAAGAAGTTAAAAAATGTGTACTATAAAGGTACAGCTCAAAGACCATATCTAATCCCTCCTTATCAACCAGACTGCTTCACCTATGTCACTATCTTCTATGTAGATATTTTGGAGCCATTCATTGGTCTTGAATTCCCCAAAAGTCCTCTCATAACACCTCTCAGCATGTGCCCATTAAATCCTGAGAATCATTATAGATTCTTTAATAAACTGGAGAACATGGTAAATATGATGAAAATTATCTTGCAGCATTACACTGAAGATACTGAGAAGGCGAGAGACCAGGAACAGTGGCTAGACTTGAGAAAAATCACACTGAGGCCTCAGGAAAGTAGGCGTGTGTGAGGTACATGTCAAAGGAGGACTGATGGGACAAAAATGTGCCAGTAAGGACACCAAGCTGACCCAACATGGTGCTATCTTTGACAATTCAGAGTAAAATGAGGAGAGTGTGCTGGGAAGACGAATTTAGAACTCGGTTACATGAAGAAGATCAAGAAAACTAGTCTTAGATCCGCTATAGTTTTTATTCATTAGCTTTGCTTTGCGTTGCTTTGCTTTGCTTTGTTTTAGACAGGGTTGAGAAATTAGTCTAGCAAATGGCAGAACATTTAGGGGAACAAAAAGTTGAGAAATCACTCCCTTCTTACAGCAGCAACACTGAGATGAGGAATATCAGTGCTTTATATTTCAACATATTAAAACATTGATTGACTGTGCAAATACTGTCAACACCTCCATATTAGGAATACAACTTGGTTCCTTGGATGAAAAGATCAACAAAGAAGTTGCTCTGTCCAGGGAGTTACTCTAAAATAATTGATGGCATCCTGATCCCTCAGTGGTTAAGTGTTCGGCTACGAAGGGTTTGGCTGCCAACTGAAAGATTAGCAGTTAGGACTACTCAGAAGCTCTGCTTCTTTAAAAAGTAAAAAGCTCACCACAGTTAAATTGCAACAGCCTTATAGCTGACCCTCCGTTGGGTTTCTGAGTTTCCTCTTTGTCTGGAAGAGCCATGGTTGGATTCAAACCTTCAGAGAGAGGTGGCCTTTGAGCTGGCATGGCAGCTCCCTGTGGACTACGCCACAGTGAGGAAAACCCTAGCAGCAGTTCAGCTCTATCACATGGAGATGAGTCAAAACATCAAAAGCAGCCACCAACCACCTTTGAAGCTCAAGGATACAAAATGAAAAGACTAGAAAAAAAGAATTCTAGTAAGGATAGTATATAACGTGTCAGGCTGCAACCAAAAAGATTAGCAGTTCAAATCCACCAGCCCTTCTACAGGAGAAAGATGGACAGCCACCACAGATATTTACCATTTGGCAACCCAACAGAAGAAGCTCACTATGAGTCGGGCTCCACAGCAGAGTTTTTGGCTTTAATTGAGAAGCGGCTGGTATTTTTTTACATATACTTGAAGCCCAACACTATCCTATTAAAATAACAAGAATCTTATGAATGTGGAAATAGAGGCCAAAAGAAATTAACAGCAGTGTTGGGGGCTAGGATTGACATGTACAGGGCCCCTCTACTGGAGGTTGAAATCTCCACATTGTCTGTCTGCCCCTGCTGTCCCATGTCATCACAAATTACCCCTTTTCTTGTGAAATCTCCTGGTTTAGGCAATAAACTGTTCAGTCATCCTCACAATAGTCTGCTACCACCAGGATTTGAGACTCAGGGAAGATTAAGAGCCTAAGAAAAGCCAAGTCTTTCTTCTGTAATCTGTGAAATCAAGGGAGGAGAGATTAGGATTTAAACAAAAAATTATTTGGGATTTAAGCCCAGCACTTCTTATTCCAGCGCTTGGTAAAATGGCTAGGGAAAGAGGTTCCTCATTTTCCAGGGGGTGCATTAAGTGCTGGGTCACTTTCCTCTCCACCCTACAATCAGTGAGTCACCCTGGCAGGTGAGGACAGCACCCTGCATGACTTCATCGGGCACCTTTGGAATGCCAGTTCTCTCGCCAACCCAGTGACTTCCTGGTTCACCTACTTAGTGAGCTATTAGCTCTCTGCTCACTAAGAAGCCATCAATACCATGTAGGGCAGACTGGGTCTGCTGCTTACCTCATCACTAACAACTCAGTTATTCATTAAGCGCCTGCATGTCCAAGTTCAGCAGCCATAGACGCTCTAACAGTCCTCAGAACTGTTGGAGTTAGCACCTAGACCAGGCTCTGGCACATGTCAGGAATTGTTAGGCAAGTCTTTGTTTTTGAAGTTTAGGAATCCAAAGCTGTAGGGAAGAATGTGAAGACAGAACGAGAAGACTCTTTGATGCAGTTAATGTTTCCCACTTATGAGAGGCCAGAAGTGCTGAGGGCTCTGAATCATGTCCTAGGCTCATCATTTTTCTGGAAAGCTGTGCTTACTTCTCAACCATCGGCAGTTACCTTAGGATGGGTTAGCGACAGGAATGTGGCAAGGCTGGCAAATCTATTCAAAGACAAGAAAACCAAGGCCCAGAAAGGGAAAATTATTGGTTCATCTCCAGTTGGTTAATCAGTGATGCTGAGGAGAATATTTAACTTTTCTATGCCCAAATGTCATTGTGACTCATTGTCTTCCCTAAAAGGTAGCAAAGCCTCACCGTAACCTATCCTGCTCCTCACCATCTGAGTGATGGCTGATCTTGGTTTCCATACTGTTCACTATGTAGACATCCTTTTGCTTCCACCAAGAGAATATATCCTTTATTTACATTTTCCCAGGTATGAGTGAGTTAAGTTTTGAGTGAGACCCCTGAGTTAAATCGCCTCTGTGCTAACTCAGATTGACAGCAACATCGTGTGTTTCAGTAGAACTGTGTTCTAAAAGGTTTTCAATGGCTTGTTTCAGGGGCAATAGATCACCAGGCCTTTATTCCATGGTGCCTCTGGAAGGACACAAACTTTCAGTCTTCTGGTTAGCAGTTGATTGCATTAATTGTTTGCACCACCCAAAGACTGCAAGGTCCTGAGTTACAGTTCCTGTGAATTCTCTGCACCTATGCTCCAGGAGACAGAAGGTGAATGCATGCCTTTGAATTGTGGCACTGGAGATGATAACTGAATATCCCACAGGCTGCTAAAAGAACAAACAAGTCTGTCTTTGAGGAAGTACAACCAGCGTCCTCCTTAGAGGCAAAGATGGTGAAACTTGGTCTCAGGTTGGGTATACTGTCAGGAGGGACCAGTTCTTGGAAAAAGATGTCATGCTGGAAAAGGTAAAGCGCCAGAGAAGGACAGGAAGACCCTCAGCGGGATGGATTGAGAGAGACTATACCAATGGGCTTGAGTGGATCAGCTATCATGAGGATGGTGCAATGTAGAGAAAGGCTCAGAGAGGTGCTCTGAGTGGTAGTTGACTTGATGGCACCTAACAACTTCCTCCTGGAGAACACAGACTAAAGAACTAATGGGGGAAAATGCAATTCATTTTCTTTTCAATGTTGTTGCTCTGAGTGGTTTTTTTTGTTTGTTTTATTTGGGGGTTATTTTTAACTTTTTTATTTATTGTATTTCACATATTCCTTCATTCACATCGTGTTTTGTACAATAATTCCCATATAGTATGTCTTATAAAATTAATCACCATTGAATTATGTCCACTGTTACCCCATCTTTTTGCAGAATCCACTGAATTTTTCCTAACTCCTTCACTCACTCTCTCCAGCCACCGAACTTTGTGACCATGTGACTACCCCACCTCACCCACTCCAGCCTTCTGCCTCCTCCCCTTCCCTCTGCACACATTTATATACATCTTACTAATTATCTTTCTATTTTTATAATAATGGACTTATGCATTATTTGTCCTTATAAAATTGAGTTATTCACTCAGCAACTCAAAATTGCTTCTCCTGAGTGTAAATGTACAACAGTTTGTCAATGCAATTCTTTTTCTTAATGAAGCATTTTTAGTAAAATGCCTCGGATTGGTCAGAAGTAATAATAAAATTCTAGGTGCCAGGCACTAACCACTGTTAGTTTCTTCTATTATTTCCATTTTATAGTTGAAGAAACTGAGCTCAGATAAGTTACAATATTTGCTTATAATCATGAATACAGTCAAAGACAGTATTAACATTTGAACACAGGTACCCAGAAAACCAATGATCTTTACGCTTTTCCGATACTGTTGTTTGTTGTTATGTGTCATCAAGTTGCTGTGACTCATAGAGACCATATATACAACAGCCACAAACCCTGCTCTATCCTGAGCCAAGCTTATTGTCTCTGACACACCTACCCTCATTACCTCAGTGACTGAGCCAATCCATCTCATCAAAGGTCTTCCTCTCTTACACTGGTTCTCTATCCTCCCAAGCATGATGTCCCTCTCCAAGGACTGATCCCTTCTTGCAACATGCCCAAAGAACATCAGACAGAGCTGTAGAATCCTTGTCTCCAAGTGAAGCCTGGTTTTGCCTGATCTAGGACAAATCTATTTATTCTCCTAGAAGTCCATAGTAAAATCAGTACTATTCTCTAGCACAACACCTCAAAGGCATCAATTCTACTATCATTCCTAGTCATTGTCCAGCTTTCTGATGGAAGTAAGTGACTGAGTGTGAAAACCATGGCCTGGATTAGGTACATCTTAGTCTTCAGACTGACATCATTGCTCTTCAGTACTTTGGAGAGGTCTCTGACAGCAGACTTTCTCAATATAATTTGTCCTTTGGTTTCCTGGCCTTTGGTACTGATAATATTAATTGTGGAGCCAAGTAAACTGATGCTGTTAACTATCTCATGCTCTTCACCATCTATCAGGATGCTGCCAATTGGCCCAGTGGTAAGAATCTTTGTTGTTTTGATGTTGTGCTTCAATCTATATTGAAGTCTGTAGTCCTTGACCTTCTGAAGTAAGTGCTTCAGGTTCTCTTCAGTTTCAGCAAGCAGGATTGTGTCATCTGCATAACGGGGGTTGTTGATGAGTCTTCCTCCAATCCTGATGCCACATTCCTCCTAAAAGAACCCAGCTTCCCAGATAATCTCTTCCACACATAGATTGAAAAGGTATAGAGAGGAGAATAAGGTACCCAAGGTGTCTGTGTGTTCATTTTGGAAGCTGTCTTGGCTGTATTTTGCTTTTAATCAAATTATATGCAGAGTTTCCTTGCCCTGTTCTGACGACTGCCTCCTGGTCCAAGTATAGGTTTCACATAAGTATATATTCCACTAAGAATGACTGACTCACCCCATTGTATCAGCCCTTACTAGTATAGGTTTCATACAATCAAGTGTTGTGGGATTTCCATTCTTCTCAGAGTTAGCCACAATTTTTTGTGATCCACACAAATATCTTTCCATAGTCAATGAAACACAGATAGACATTCCTCTGGCACTCTCTACTTTCAGCCAAGATCTAGCTAACATTAGCTATACTATCCCTAATACCACAGCCTCTTCTAAAGCCAGCCTGCACATCCATCAGTTCTTTGTTGATGTGTTGTTCCAGTCATTTTTTTTCTAATTGTCAGTAGAATCTTGCTTGCATGTGATATTAATATTTGTTCAATAATTTTTGCACTCTTCCAGGTAACCTTTCTTTGGAATAGGAGCAAATATGGTTCTCATCCAGTCAATAGGCCAGGTAGGTGGTTGTCCTCAGATTTCTTGGCACAACTTGTTGAGCACATCTAGGGCAGCGTCTGTTTGTTGAAATATGTCAATTGATATGCCTGGGGCCCTGTTGTTTGCCAATTCTTTCAGAACAGCTTGAACTTCTTCCTTCATCACCACAGGCTCTTGCTCATACGTTGTTTCATGACATTCTTCTATGTCAGTCAATTCTTTTTGATACAGTGATGTTTCCTGGATCATTTAATATTCTGACCAAAGCATCCTTAAGTATTTCAACCTAAGGCTTAAATTTGTTTTTCAGTTCTAGCATCAAATCTTTACACCTAAAAAGAACACTATACTGGATGACTACAAGAGTCTATCTTGCCCCTATGATTCTAGAACAGGTAGAAGGACTGGGAGGATTTTAATATATCAATCCCTTTTTCTCCTTCTGGGTTGGCTGGTTTGTTTTTTCTTAAGAATGTGAAAATGTTATTTGTAAGAGAACTCAAAATATACAGGTTTGGAGAAATGTTTGGCTTCAGTCAACTAACTGATGTGGACAGAGAAGAAAGTTGACCTGTCTGAGGGCAGGAACACACCTGCCTCTTTCATTACAACATCCCAGCAATTCAGTAGTGAGGATTCATAAAATCTTTTTTTCTCCCTCTTTTTTTTCATTAAATACTTCTTAAATAACTAAGTAAATATTTTTTAATAAACAAAACAAATACAATTGTTAAGTGCCTCATTTGAGTCTCTAAGGCTTTGTTCATAATCTATAAAGCAAGCAATTAATTGAAATATTTGTAGATGCATCTATTCTTCATCACTGCTCACTAGTGCAGGCACCACCAAGTAAGGAGTGTCTTTATTCCCAGTCACTTACGTGCTTCAAAAAGAAGCTCCTCAATGAATTTCACATTCATCTCATCTTACTCTTCCAGGTGCCCACAAGCTCTGTTGGACCATGAACTAGAAAAATAATTTGCTGAACTGTCTCCTGTTACCAGTTCTCTTGTTGAGATTCCAATCTAAACATTCTCGTATATATATTGGAGGTTAACATCTATGTGTTGTCCTACAAGGCAATAGCTATTCCACTAAGAATGACTGACTCACCCCATTGCATCAGCCCTTACTAGTATGCAGGTCTGCTTGGTGTAAATCAGAGCCAGTGAATCACATAAATGAGGAATGGATGTGTGTGAAGTCCAGCTCACATGCCCCAGGGCCCCTTTCAGCTCCCTTCACCATCTTTATGACTATGACCTCTGAAAAAGGAAACCCATTTCCTCTTTGGGTACTTCGTTCTCTCACTACCTTAAATAAAGATCTAGGAAAATCTGAGAACGGGAATCCATGGGCTTCCAGATGGCGTCCCACGTGTAAGAGAAAGGGGAATTCTTTACCTTTACTAATCAGATTGTCAATCTCACCTTCCCCTCTCCTTTCTCCCACCTGTCTAACTCTCTGCAGGTAACCTTTCTGGACATCTTCTTCTTCCTCTTTCTTTCCCTTTGCTATTCTCTACCCTTCATTCATCATTCACTCTTTTTTATAAATATTTTTTATTTTTTACTATTATTAATTTTAAGGAAAATTTACTGAGATTTTGGATTTCCATTCATTCATTGTTGCACTTTTCTCCCTGCCCGCCCCTCCCCTCCATTTCGTTCTTCTCTTTGAAAAGCAAAAAGAAAAATTCTTTGTTATGCAATCCCTCTTCCCAAGTCCACTCCACCATGCAGCCTTCATTCTGGACTCATGTCAAGACAATAATACCTAATCACATTTCCCTTTTAAACAGTTCTCTCCCTCATCTGTTTCAATGCAGTATACATAATTTATCACTCTTCATTTTAAGAACCAATTACATAATTAGTTTTCATACTAGTCCCTGAGGCTACAAAAGAAGACCTCATTCCTGCCCTTAAATTGAAAAATGATATTTAATAAAAACTTGACTTCAAGACACCTTGAATATTTATAGAAGGTGGAAGGTTCCGTGTACAACAGAATGCAATGGCCCAATCCCAAATGTGTCTGGGCTCACTGTTGTGGTCACTGCATCAATTCATTTGATTTAGAGTCTTCCTCTTTGTTGTTGACCTTCTACTTCACCAAGCAAGGGACTTTCCTTTTTCCAAGCAAGGGATCAGCATTTCCTGATAGCATGTTCCAACTATGTGAGAGGAAACCTTGCCATCCCCTTTCCTAAGGAGCACTGTGGCTGGACTCCTACTTGGAAATCCAAAGGCATTGCTGGTTATGAAGCATCAGCTTTCCCAAACAGTTCTGTCATATTAAAATGATGCCCTGTCTTTTTTCCCCCCTAGACATGGATCTATCCATCTTGACCATTCACTACTGGAAACTCAGGGACTGTCAGCTCTCAAGCACAAGAAGAGAGCTTCCACATGATTCGTCCTGGCAACCAACAATGATGAAAACTAAACGAGGATTAGCCAGAAGATACCAAACACCTACATTACATTGTATTTTGCAATAAATGAGATTGGTAGCTGGAAAATTTGTAAACTCTAACCTTTTTATTTATTTAAATAAAATTATTATTATACACTGTTTTACTTACAAAGTTCATATACATTGTTTTTCACACCGGATCTTTCCCATTTCCTTTACCCACCCATTAAATGGTGTGACCCTATGGTTAACCACTCACTTCCTGCCCATCCTCACACCTCTGCTCTCCCTTACCCCCTATGGATCCCCATACATGCTCTAAAATAATGGTCTTATACAGTATTTGTCCTTATGGGACTGATTTAGATCACTTAGCATAATGCTCTCTAATCCCTCCAAGTAGTGATTTACAAAATACAAGCTGCATAGTATTCCATCATGTGAATGTACCATAATTTCTCAATCCATTCAATTGAGGCTGGACATTTGGGCTGTTTCCGTGTTCTTGCAATGGTGAATAACACTGCTATGAACACTGGTGTGCAAGTCTCTGTTTGTGCCTCAGTTCTCATATGGAATGCCTATGGTCAGCCTTCTAAGGAAAGGCCAAACTGCTTTCCAGAGTGGTTGTGCCATTTTGCAATCCCACCAAGAATGTATAAGAGCTCCTATCTCACCACATCCTCTCCAACATTAGTTACTTACTGTCCTATAAAATTTTGCCACTGCTACTGGAGGAAAATGGTATTTCATTGTGATTTGATTTGCATCTCTCTTATTGCCAGTGGTTTTGAGCATTTCTTCATGTGTTTGTTGGTCATCTGAATATCTTCCTCTATGAAAATTCTCTCCGTGTCTTTTGCCCATTTTGTATTTGGGTTATCAGTCTGTTTCTTGTAGAAAAAGGCTAGGAGTATTCTGTAAACTTTTTATACGAGACCTTTGTTTTTTCCCAGTCAGTAGATTTTCTTTTCATTCTGTTGGAAAACTTTTTGATGCACACTGGGATTTAATCTTTAGAAGGTCCCATTTATCAATTTCATACTCTCCAGATTGTACATTTCTGGCTGGTTTTGGCAGTCTCTTTCTACCACAGACTAGGCCGTCTAAGCTTGATCCCAGTTTGTCTCTGATGAACTTTATGGTTTGGGGCTTTACTCCCAGGTCCCTGATATACCTTGAGTTGATTTTTGTGTATGGTGTGAGATATGAATCTTGTTTCAGCTTTCTGCAGGTAGCAGTCCAGTTTTGCCAGGACCATTTGTTGAAGAGGTTGTAATTTTCCCATTTGATAGCTTTTATTTCCTTGTCAAATATCAGTTGACCATACATAGCTAAGTCCATTTCTGAGTTCTCAATTCTGTTCCATTGGTCTATGTGCCTATCATTGTACCAGTACCGTGCAGTTTTGGTTACTACCTCTGTGTAGTAGGTTTTGAGGCTAAACGCTAACTTTTTGCCTGCTCCATATTAAAGTCTTCAAGTCAAACCATCTTAAGTAATGAAATTTATGACCAGAAAGCAGAGGAAAGGCCAGTCCTTATAATTTCCCTTTAATCCAGCAGCTTTCCCACTAGCCAAGATAGAATTTTCTTCTTAAGGGGGAGGAGGTCATCCCAAGGGTTTTGTTTACTTGTTCATTTTTTATTTTGGGGTTTGTTTTGTTTTGTTTTGAAGGGAGACAGGTCTAGAGGATAGCGTAGGAAGCAATAGAGGAATGACCTTTGACATTTTACTCATTTAAGATTGTAAGGTCTTACAAGTTCTATTTGACTATCGGGAATAATTCTGAAGAAACTGTTAGTCCAGTAGCCTAAGCATCCTCAGTCCTGTTTATTAGGAAAGCACCGTAAACAGGTAGTTAACCCACCTTGAGGTTCCCAGTTCTGACAGAATGACGGTAAGAGCATTTTTTTATAATATTTTCCTTTTATACTGGTTTACTTACAAAGCTCTTATACATTTCACCCCTTCATGACACGTCCCACCTGAGAAAGCTCTCCTTCATACTGGACCTCACCTGAGACTGAACCTGGTATCCCTTCCAGTTCTCTATTCGATCTTCCTTCACCTCTCCCCACGCCAAACGGAACCAAAGCAGCACCCTTAACACAGACAAAAAGAATGCCCACTGCCATCGAGTGGATTCTGACTCAAACAAACCAAGAACTGTCCCTTAAGGTTTCTGAGGCCATAAATCTTTACAAAAGCAGACTGCCTCGTTTTTCACCTGCAGAGATGCTGGGAGGTTGAAACTATAGACCTTTTGGTTAGTAGCTGAATGTTCTAAGCACTGACTGCTATGTTGAAAGCTTTTATTACAGACTATGACAATAGGGCTTTCTTCTCACTTTTAATGGATCAAAAAGGCAAATGGACTCCAGACTCTGTGAGGCATTATTAACTACTCCAGCCAATGCATGAAGAATAAAGAAAAGCACAGTTCGTCATAAGTGTGGGAAGTCCTCACTGCTCAGAGAGCCCAGAGAGCCAGCTGGGGTGGAGAGGGGGAAGGTGGAATAAAAATCTCCAGCAGTCTCCATAAGTCTTGTTATTCATGAGTGAATTCATCAACCTCAAAGCTTCTGCTTATGATTATGAGGGAGGAGGAAGGCAAGCAAGGTTATGGCCATTCAGTTGTGAAATGCTGGGATTGCTTTGTGGAAGATTTTTCAGGAAATCCAGGTCTGCCAGGACACAGGACTCTGGGTGTGTTTCCACTCTGCATACTGACCATGCTCGTCATGGAATCATCCAGAAATTCACCATGCCCGACCCACCCTAGACTCCATATTTTGGTTAGCTTTGTTTTTCACCATCTCATCAGTAACCCTGTGGTTTTCAGATGCCTCCTCCCTGCTCCCGTTGCACTATGTTCCTGGTTCCCCAGAGGAGTCTTCTGCCTAAGGCCAAAATAAACACTGGGAATTGGAAAAGCGGACTGAAGGGGAGTAGCTCCCATCGATCATGTTCTGTGCAAAGCTGCACCCTCACCTCCACCTCCATTTCTGCTACAAACCTCAGTTAGGCTAAAAGCCCCAGCTTCAACTCTTAAGACTCTTCCAGTTTCTTTAGATTGACAGCAAAGGCGATGTGAGTATGATGCTCTAGAAAACCTGCATCTTCTTCCAGAGACCTACAGTGGTTGATTATGTTCTCTCTTTCCCCCAGCCATCCCAGACATGGAACTCTCTCCTCTATGGCCCACAAACCAAGGAAGAGTGACACTCTAGTTAGGATATGTTTTACTATGCTGGGGTCAAGGATGGTCTTTGGTTTCCTAGGTAAGGCTTCTACTCTCATTATATCCAAGTTAGATAAAAAACTGGAGTTTCATCAATTTACTAATGAAAGCTCAGATGCAGTCACTGTTGTTTGATTGTTCTTGTTAAGTGCTGTTGAGTCAACTGTGACTCAGAGTGACCTGATGAACAATAGATCTCCAAATTTGTCTTGTCGTGCACCAACTTCACAGTCTCCTCCACACTCCAACCCATAGTTGCAGTCACTGTGTCAATTCATCTCTTTGTGGGTCTTCCTGTCAGAATCAACACAATATCAGTGAGTTTGGTTTTTTGGTTTATAATTACCTGTATATTAAAAAAGGGAGCTTCCATGCCAAGTGGGTAAAAAGTTGGGCATTACTGTCAATGATTCATTCACCCAACAAAAGTCTATTGAAAGTGATGGTACTTCACTAAGATTTGTAAATGAGAAATGCTAAGGGGATTTCAGTATTGTTCTAGGTGAGACAGGACAAGGTACATAGAGCACCCAGTGGATGGCACCAGCAATAGTTCCACAAGCAGCATTGATGGTTCAGTAGTGAGATTCTCATCTCTGATGCAGAAGACCTCAATCGTTGCACCTCATATACCACCACCACCTGTGTCAGGGGAGATTTGTGGTGCTGTGATGCTAAACAGGTTTCAGCAAAGCTTCTGGACTAAAATAGACTAGAAAAGTCAGATGATCTACATCTGAAAATGAAGTCATAAAAACTCTGTGGGTCACAATGGTCCCATTCACAACCAGTCATGGGGACGGCAAAGAACCAAATAGTGGATTTTTTTTCCTTTACTGATAGGGTCCTCATAAGTCTGGGGTCAACTTGGCAGTAGCTACCAGCAACAATGATACATTCACAGTTCCACAAAGCCTTCCTGGGTCACCGATAGGCATGAAAATGCCTGTCTCCTGAACTGAGTTTTAGACACGCATACGTGAGGATCTGATTTCCCAATGGGACAGTACTGTGTGCTGCTTGCTGGAAAAGGCTGTGTCTGATTCATCTTTGGATCCTCAGGCATCTAGCAAAGTGCTAATGACACAGAAGAGGCTCAAAAACCATTTGTATGGAATCCTCAGAATGGCCTTTACCCAACATAATGGACAGCCTAGCCTCTCTCCTTCACAGAGTTGGGTCCTATCCCCTACCTCATAGACCAAAATCACACCAAATCCATTGTCATCAAGTCAGTTCTTACTTACAGTGAGACCCTCCATCAGGTTTCTGAGGCTGTAAATCTTTATGAGAGGAGCAGCTGGTGGATTCAAAATGCCAATGGAGATGAACTAGCCCCCTCAGTAAAGAATTCCTTTTCCTTCAGTCTTTCTTGTCCTGAAAGATATTAAGGGGCTTTTTAGAACCTTTAAAGCTTGGAACAAGCAGCTCTGGTAGCTTAGTGTAAGGAGTTGTGCTGCCAACCCAAAAGCACACGGTTCAAATCCACCAGCTGTTCTCGGGGAGAAAGCTGGGCAATTTTCTCCCATGTAGTTTACTGCCTCTAAAAACCTGCTGGAGGGGGTTGGTTCTGACCCCATGGTACATAATAACTTTTTGTTTCCTCTGCTGCCAGTGAGCACAATCCAGGTATTCTTTAGGGAAAATAGACTAATTTTTTTTTTTATCTTAGAGCTTGAGACTAGACCCTGATCCCATGTTTCCCCCAGAGGCCATGAGGGGAGCAATGAGCTCATGTCTGCAAAGGCCCCAGCCCCTTGAAAGAAAATACCTCAGTAATTTCTTGGAAAAGGCTCCCCCTTCCAGCATTTCTGCTAACACCATCTCAGTTTTCCTCCTCTGGCTGCAGCCACAAACAGCAGTCTGCACCAGTCTTGCCAAATTCCCATTTATTTGCCCTCTGGTCTTTGAATCTTGTAGGGTTTCTCCTCTTGGGACCAGATGCATGTCTGACCACATGGGCCTCATTTTAAAATTGTTTGGTCCCAACCAATTATTTAATCCTGCAGATAACTGTAATGGATCGTCTTTTGGGATTTGAGCGCCATGATGAGTTGTGTGTCTTTTTTTTTTTTTTTTTTTTTTTTTTTGTCATTTTCTCCCACTGCCTGGGTATAGGAATTGGGGAAGGGGGAGAGAGGAAGGAGAATTTTCTTCGTAAGTGATACTTGCCTGTTTAGTAGTTCAGCAATTTAGCCTTTGGGGCTCCTTTGTCAGTCTTTGGCTCTGGTTGGTAAGTCTCTTTTTGAGAAATAGCTTTTTTTAGTGCAGTGAAGGCATGTGAGGAGAGGAAGCCCTGTAACTCCCTAAATAACTTTACATGGGGCACCAATTCCTAAAGCCTTGAGTTTTCATTTCTCATCTTGTTCATACTAACTGAGGAGCAAATCTCTCTTCATATCTAGTTTCAATCCTCTCATCTGTGAGATGAGTACAAAAATGCAGTGATGGGGACATGTCTGACTTCCAACTTGACTGTAAACAACAACAATCTAGTATAATCACTGCAGTGGAATCAGAATCGGCCCATAGCTGACTCTCCAGTGGGTTTTCAGAGGCTGGAAATTGCTCTGGAGGAATATGTCCATCTTTATCCCTCAGGGGAGCTGGTGGATTCAAACCACTTACCACTGGGTTGGTAGTGCAACTCTTTACCTACTTAGAACAACTCAGGACACAGTTCGCCAGTTAGACAGCCTCTTTCCAGCTATATTTAAAGGCAGACCTTTCTCTGGCCTGCAGCCTTGAGGCCCAGTCTCTGTTCTGCTTGGGCAAATGTTACAAAGCTTTTCTAGCTCTCCCAGTAAGTGCCCCATATATTCTCACCCTGCTGGTGAGGCTCGGCCAAAGCCATGCATCTGCAGTTATATGACTGGCAAACCTAGTTCTGATAAATGTTTGAACACACATGCTCGTATTGCCAGGAAGTTTCCTATATGAGGGCACTAGGCTTTCTCACTGCATGAGTCAGGAAGCAACCACTTCTGGTTCTGCTGCTGCCGTTTCTCTGCTACCATTTCCTGTCACCTGTCTTCTAGATTGAGGCGGTTTCTGCACAGGGATCTCAGATAGGAAAGATTTGTGTTGACAAAAATTTGCCAGGACTATCAAACGAACATGCAACCAGGATGCATTAGTAATAATGAGTAATAATGAGTGACTGGAATGCAAAAGTTGGGAACTGAAAAGAAGGATCAGTAGTCAGGAAACAAAGACTGGGTGACAGAAATGAGGCTGGAGATGGAATGATAGAATTCTGCACAATTAATTATTTATTCCTTGCAAATACCTCTTATAAGAAATACAAACAGCAACTCACAAACATGGACCTCACCTGATGGCCTACACAGGAATCAGATTGATTACATCTGAGAAAAAAAATCATTGGAGAAGCTTGACATTAGCTGTGAAAGCTAGGCCAGGTGCTAATTGTGGAACAGACCATCAACTCCTCTATGCAAGTTCAAACTGAAGCTAAAGAAAATCAAATCAAAACCACAAGAACCAAAGTTTGACCTTGGGTGTATCCCTCCTGAACTTAAAGACCATCTCAGGAAAAGGTTTGAGGCCTTGAATACTAATGAGCAAAGACCAGATAAGCTGTGGGAGGATACCAAGCATATCATCCATGAAGAATGCAAAAGGCCATAAAAAGGGCAGAGGAGGAAGAAAAGACCAAGATGGATGTCAGAAGAGACTCTGAATAATGCACTAGCGTGCCAAGAAGTCAAAGCAAAGGGAAAAATCAAGATCTTAAGGAGAAGAACAAAAGCTCTCAAAGGGCAGCTCAGGAAGACAACGAAAAATATTATAATAAAATATGCAAAGAGCTGAAGTTGGAGAATCAGAAGAGTCAACCTCACTCAGCGTTTCCTAAACTGAAGGAACTGAAGAACAAAGTCAGTTAAGGATGTTGTGTGCAGAATGTTGAATGATAGAGGAAGCATCAAAAGAAGATAGAAGGAGTACACAAACTCATTATACCTAAAAGAATTGGCTAACACAGAAGAATGTCATGAAATAACATATGATCAAGAGCCAATGGTGATAAAGGAGAACATTTATGCTGTTCTGAAGGAATTGGCAAAAAACAAGGCCCCAGGAATGGACAACATACCAATTGACACATTTCAATAAACAGATGCTGCCCTGGATGCACTCACTGAGTAATGGCGAAAAATATGGAAGACAATTGCCTGGCTAACTGACTGGGGGAGAAAAGGTGAAGTGACAGAGTATTGGAATTATCAAACAATATTTTAATATCACATGCAAACAAGATACTGCTGAAGATTACCCAAGAACTACTGAAACAGTACATCAACAAAGAACAGCCAGATGTGCAGGCTGGGTTTAGAAGAGATTGTGACACTAGAGACATAATAGACAATGGCAGATGGATCTTAGCTGAAAGCAGAGAGTACCAGAGGAATATCTACCTGTGATTCATTGACTATGCAAAGGCATTTGAGTGTAGGGATCACAACAAGTTGTGGCTAACCTTGAGAGGAATGGATATCCCAGAACTCTTGATTGTGCTTATGCAAAACCTATACTTGGACCAAGAAGAAGTTGTCAGAACAGAGCAAGAAAACACTGCATTGTTCAAAATCAGGAAAGGTATATTCCAGGGATGCATCCTATCTCCATACCTTTTCAATCCATATGCAGAATGGATCATCCAAGAGGCCGTGCTTTATGAGGAGGAATGTGGCATCAGGATTGGAGGAAGCGGCATCAACAACTTGCATTATGCAGATGACACAACCTTGCTTGCAGAAATTGAAGAAGACCTGAGGCATTTGCTGGAGAATGTCAAAGAATGAAGCCTTCAATATGAATTTAAGCTCAACATCAAGGAAATAAAGATTCTCACCACTGGGAACATCATGATAGATGGCAAAGAGATTGTGATTGTTAACAGCTTCAGCTTGGTTGTCTCCACAATCAACACTCTTGGTACCAGCAGACAGGAAATCAAAAGACGAATTGCACTGGGAAAAATCTGCTGTCAGAGACCTCCCCAAAGTACTGAAGAGCAACATGATCTGCTTCAAAGAGGGAGACATTGAAAACCCTATGGAGCACAGTTCCATTCTGACAAGCAAGGGGTCAAAGTCAACTCCATGGCAATTAGTTTTAGAATTAGAATAAATTGATAGTGTTAAATATATTACCATGATCTGTTTCTCTAGCATTTTTCTTAAAAACCATCTTTGGAAACTTGAATAATAATAGGCTATTTAAGAATTTTGGAGGTTGCTGTTAGGTTCTGCCAAATTGAGTACACGTCACAGTGACCCTATAAACCACACGATCTGAACCCTGTCCTATCCTGTACCATGCTCATAATCTCTGACACCCTTGAGCCCACTGTAGCAGTCACTATGTCAATCTACCTCGTGAAGGATCTTCTTCTCCTTCACCATTCCAAGCATGTTGTCTTTCTCCAAGGAATAGCCTCTCCTAGCAGAATGCCCTAAGTATGTGTGGCAAAGCTTTGTCATCTTTGCCTCCAAAGAGCACTCTGGCAGCACATTCTCCAAGACATATCTGCTTGTTCTTTTGATTCTCCATGGGATGTTCAGTACTCTTCTCCAACACAACAGTTCAAAACATCAATTTTTTTTTTCTGTCCTCCTTATTCATTGTCCAACTCTCAGATGCGAACAAGTGATTGAAAAGCACGCCTTCGTTTGCAAGCTAGCATCATTATGTTCGGTAATGTGGAGAATTCCCTAACTGCAGACTTTCCCAATACAGTACATCTCCTGATCTTCTGACTGCTGGTACCAAGAGTGTTGATAGTGGACCCAAGAAAGATGAAGTCATTGACAGTTTCAATCTTTTCTCCATCTATAATGATGTTGCCTATTGATCCAATGGTGAAAATTTTTGTTTTCTTGATGTTGAGATGTACTCTATTTTTAAGTCTATATTCTTTGATCTTCTACAGCTTTGATCTTTAAGTTCTCACTTTCACCAAGCAAGATTGTACTATCTGCATAGTGCAGGTTGTTAATTAGTCTTCCTCAAATTCTGATGCCACATTCTTCTTCATAGAGTCCAGTTTCTCAAATTATTTGCTCAACATACAGATCACCCATGAAGAGAGCAAAAGGTCACTACAAAGACAGAGGAGGGGAAACAATAATATTAATGTCAGAAGAGACTCTGAAAATTGCACTACAGCATAGAGAATCCAAAACAAAGGGAAGTTATGTTGAAATAAGAGCTGAACAGAAGATTTCAAAGGACAGCTCAAGAAGACAAAGCAAAGTATTATAATGGAATGTGCAGAGAGCTGAAACTGGAAAATAAAAAGGGAAGAACTCCCTCAGTATTTCTCAAGCTGAAAAAAACTGAATAACAAATTCAAGCCTAGAGTTGTAATACTGAGAGATGTTATAGGCAAAATCTTGGAAGATTTGTGAAGCATTAAAAGAAAATGGAGAGAATACCAGTGTCACTGTGCCAAAAAGAATTGGCCAGCACTGAAATATTTCAGAAAGTACCATATGATCAAGAGCCAATGGTGATGAAGGAAGAAGTTCAAGTTGCACTGAAGGCATTGGCAAAAAAATAAGACCCCAGGAACAGATGGGCTATTAATTGATGTGTTTCATGAGAGATGCAGCCCTGGACATGCTCACCAGTCTGTACCGGGAAATCTGGAAGACAGCTACCTGGCCAACAAACTGTTGTTGTTATTGTTGATGATGATGACCACTCCGGCAAGTTTTCAGAGAAGTTAATCATCTGAGAGGAGATTGCCCATCCTTCTGCAGAGCAGCTGGTGGATTCAAACCATATGCCTTCAGGATTGTAGCCCAGCTGCTTTTACTACTAGGCCACCAGTGGTTGTGCCAACCACCTAAGAGAGACCAATATCTGTTCCTATTCCCAAGAAATGTGGTCCAACAGAATGTGGGAATGATCAAACAATATAATTAATATCACATGCAAGCAAAATATTGCTGAAAAACATCCAAAAATGGCTAGAACAGTAAGTACATTGAGAAAGAACTGCCAGAAGTTCAGGATGAGTTTAGAAGAGGCCATGGCACCAGAGATAATCATTGCTGATGTCAGATGGATCCTCGTTGAGAGCCGAGACTATCAAAAGAATGTCTATTTGTGCTTTATTGACTATGCAAAGTCATTGGACTGTGTGGACCATAACAAAGTATGGCTAACATTGAGAAGAATGAGAATGCCAAAACAGTTAATATGCTCATGTGAAACATACCTAGGTTAAGAAGCTGTTTCCTGAACAGAGCAAAGAATGCTATATAGTTTAATATCAGGAAAGGTGTGCATGCATCAGAGTTGTATCTTCTTGCCATACATAATCTGTATGCTGAGAAAATTAATTTTTGAAGTTGTTGTTATTGTGATGTGCTATCAAGTCACACAGCAACCCTATATACAACACCTCTGAGCCCTGCTCTATCCTGAGCCCGTCTCACTGACTGTGACACTCCTAATCCCATGGCTCCAGTTACTGTGCCAATCCATCTCATTCAAGGTCTTCCTCTTCCGTGCCATCCCTCCACCCTTCTAAGCATGATGTCCTTCTCCAAGGACTAGTCCTTCCTGGTCACATGCCCAAAGTATGTAAGATGGAGCTTCAAAAGCTTGCCTCCAAGGAGAAACTTGATTTCACCCACTCCAAGACAAACCTATTTGTTCTCCTGGAAGCCCATGGTATGTATGTTCAATACTCTTCTCCAGCACCGTAACTCAAAGGCATCAATATTTCTGTCATCCTTAGTCATTGTCAAGCTCTCAGCAAGGAATTGTGAAGACCATGGCCTATATTAGATGCACATTAGCCTCTAGACTAACACTATTGCTCTTTGGAGATGTCTCTGACAGCAGATTTTCCCAACGCAATTCGTCTTTTGATTTCCTAAGTGCCGGTGCTAAGAGTGTTGATTGTGGAGCTGAGCAAGCTGAAATTGTTAACAACCTCAATCTCTTCTCCATCTATCATGGTATTGACACTTGGCCCAGTGGTGAGAATCTTTGTCTTCTTGATGTTAAGCTTCAATCTAAATTAAAGACTACAGGCCTCAACCTTCTGCAGTAGCTGCAATTAGCCCCCACATTCCTACTAAGGAAACTGAAACATGGAAATTTAAATCATTTTCCTAGAATTGCACAGCTAGTATAAAGGGAACCCTGATGGCCTACTGGGTAAGAATTGAACTGCCACCCTAAAGGCACGTGGTTTGGGTCTACCAGCTGCTCTACAGGAGATAGATGGGCAATCTCCTCATGTATGATATAGTGCCTCTGAAAACCTGCTTGGAGCATCAGCTATGAGTTGATTCCGACTTGATGGCACTTAACAACAAAAAGAGGCAAAGCAACTCTGGTGGTGCACACCGCTGCTAACCAAAAGATTGGCAGTTCAAACCCACTCAATGGTTCTAAGGGTGGAAGGGCCTTGTGAGCAGCTTCTATAAAATTACAGCATAGGAAACCCTACAGAGCAATCCTATTCTGATACATGGAGTCATTATGAGTCAAAATACACTGGAGGATACCTCACTGCATATGTAAGGTGCAAAGCTCAGTATGAGGTTGCCCTATGTGGCATCAACACTGTGACGTTGAGTCCAGTCACATTATAATACAGAGGGGATATGTAACGAGGGGAACTTTAAAGAGTGTCCCAAGTTCAGAGGACCAGGCAGGATTTCCTTCTGTTGCACATAAGGTAACCATGCATGGGGTTAAGTCAACAACACCCAACAACAGCAGTGCTCAGAAGGGAGGAGGGAAAACTGGACAGGCAGCCCCTTCCTTGAGGGCTGAGTCACAGGAGAGAGGGTCAGGTTCAGAAGAGGCAGCTTAAATGGCCGTGGCAGCCGGGAGGCAGGCGCTGGCTGGCTGGCCTCAGAAAACCACATTGGCCTGCATTTTTCTCCACCAGCTGTGGAAGGCATCAGCATTTCCTCTCCAGAGCAAGCAGAAAGAACCACCTCTGCCCCCAGGCAAACAGAGCACTCCATGTAGGCTGAGTAATTGGGAACAGCTGCTGTGCGGGGAGCCTGCCCTTGTGGTTTTGCAGCCTAGCGGAGCCCCAGTTCTGAGCTGCCGCCAGACCCCCAAGCACAAAGCCTGATCTATCACGAGCCCGTGTCTGGAACAAACTGCCTGTTAATACGGGAATAGTCTGACCCCACGGAGGTGCTCATTCAGTGATGAAACGAATGTGTGAATCAATGAATGCATCCTCTTACCTCTCCTGTGAAAACACTGTTAAAATCAGTTACTTGGAGTCAACTCAGTCTCATGTCAAAGTAGAGCTGAGTTTCACGGGGTTTACAATGACTGACTTTCGGGAAGACCATCACCAGGCCTTTTCCCAAGGACACGGTTAGAAGCAGCTGTAGGCCAGATGCAAAGGGGTTTTTTGGCAAAGTGCTGAGAAGAAGGGACCAGCACGCTCAATGTTGGAAGACCTACTACCTTCTCAAGCTCACAAATGACAGTAGCAGCAGCACGTTAGCCTCACTTTCCAGAAAATCCTCCTACAGAGACTGTGTGCCCCATTCACTTGCCCACTGCATGAGGACATTGGGTTCTCCAACACACAGGGACCAGTGATGCTAGGACCCAGCACAGAACTTCAGGGGCAAAAAAGAAGCAAGGTGCAGTAGGGGGACAAGGGCAATCCTTTTCAGAAGAAGTAAATGAGCTGAGGAACTTGGCATCCAGAAGCCTAAATTCAGATTTCTGCCAGTGGAGCAAAAGACTGAAATATAAAAGCCTGGAGCAGAAAACATATGGAAAGAGTTAGTGAGAAAAAAAGTCGAGACACTCTTGGGAGAGGCTGAGGTTTGGCTGGAGGACTGCTGAAGGGAAAGAAGGGAACAGCGTGGTTGAAAATGCAAGTCTGACCATTAAACTCCCAAAGCGGCCCAGCTCTTCCAGACGCCCATTTCCTCTCTTCTGAGTTCTCTGTGTGAAGCCCAGAGGCGGGACCGGACTGCAGGTGTGGCGCGTGCCTGGGGCACCACTTGAAAATTGCAGTTGGGGAGGCTGCCGATGAGGTTTTATTCTCCATGGTTTCCATCTGTGATACAGCAATCCACGATTTAAAAAGAATTGCCAGCCACGGGCGCTATTTTCCTTAGATAAACTTTACACTCCCCGCAGGGGGACCGTCACCCCCTCCTTGGTGCTACTCCATTCCACAGCTCTCCCCCCTTTTTCCAGGGGAGGAAAAGACCTCACTGAAGCTGAGCACTTAGGCCCATACATAAGGGTCTTGTCATTTTTGTTTTAAGTGGTTTGGAAGAGAATCAAGTTCTAGGTTTTGAGGCCAAGATACATTTTTTTTTCTTCCCCACCCCCCCCCTCCGGTTTCCTTTTTGTGGATTGTTATGACTGGTTCTGAAGCCTAAGTTACAGAAAAGGCAGAGAATGCACAGGCCGCAGGGGAGTGTGAGGAGGGTGGGCTTGCTGAGGAGGGGGTCCAGTCCCAACCCAGGCCTCAGCAACTTGACTTCAAGTGCAGCGACTGCGTCCTAAAGGAAAGCCAGGCTGCCTCACAGGAATCAGCAAGAGCAAGGAAGGGGCTGCAGCATTACTTCCACGGGGCAAAGCGGAAGTTTACGGAACCTACCAGCTCAGCAAGAGAAAGGAGAAGCAGTCTGCTCACATTAATATTTACAGTTTGAGAGGACAAGAAAGTCTTTAGGGGAGCTCTGGTGGCCTAGTGGCAAGAAGCTGCACTGCAATCCCAGGGATATGTGGTTCGAATCCACCAGGTGCCCTGCCGGAGAAGGAGGGGCCATCTCTTCCTGTACCAGTCAGATCCAATTTGACGGTACACACACACAGAAAATAATAAAATAAAAATTTTTTTAAAAAAAGAGTCTAAGAAGGGTAGCAGAACTAATGGAAATGAGAATCACAGGGATGAAATGGGAAGAGTGCAGTTACATTGTAGGTATTGTAATTAATGTTATTAAACAAAATGTTTCTACATGGTGGAATGGATAATGAATTTGCTTTGTAAACTTTCAGTCAGATCACAATTAGTGTGTGTGTGGGGGGAAGACAGTCTCAGAAGTCCAATGGGATCTCAGAAGTCCAATGGGAAGATGTTACTGTATCCTGGAGAGTTGCCAAGCGTCAGGATCCACTCCCTGGAAGTGGGTAGGTGGATAGGTGTCGTGGCTCCATGGTAAAGCACTAGGCAGCTAATCAAACTAAACTGGGCAGTTCTGACTCACATTGCCGCGTGAGCAATGCACTCCCATCAATCTTACAGCATGGGAGAGCCTATGGAGCAATTCCACTCTCACAGGAATCCCTGTGAGACAAAATCAATTCTTCAGCACCTCACAACAGGCTGAACTTTGGGTTTAGGTGTTTGATCCGTGAGAGAGACAAAGCAGGAACCAAATCCCAGGGGCAAGTCTTTGTTCTGTGTTTTCTATCATGATCTTAGCCCTGCATAGACATCACTTACCCCCCGCCCCAAGCTGTTTCTCATTTGCTGAGGACTATTGAAAAGTAGAATTTAGGTTCTGGCCGCTGAAGCCTCCAGAACACAGAGCAGTTAGCTCAGAGCATTCTAGAGAGACTGGCTCTGCCTCTGGCTCTGGGGGTGGTGGGCTAAAGCAGGAGGCGGAGTGAGGGCTGCCAGGAGAGTTAGAGGGGTACAAGGGTCAGTGTTCGGCCACCAGCATTCCATGGTGATTATGGCCTGGGAGAGCTGCGAACGAATGCCCTTGACTAAACGTAAGATGGAAACACCTGCTTTTGAAAAATTACCATTTTTATTTTCTCACTACCACCACCTCCTCCCAGAATCCCAAGATACTAGATGCACCTAAAATAAAAAGAAACTAGAAGGAAACAGGTAGGGTCAGGAATTGGTGTGTGTTATTTGCTCTTCCTATGGAATTCTTTCAACCTAGGGGCTGATTAAAAGAGCGCAGGTTTCTGAGATCCATTCATCTCAGACTGAGGCCTAGAACTCTGCATTTTTCATCAGCATCCCATGGACCTTTCTCTCCCATCTACATAATGTGGGAGCTGCTGCCAGGTACTGGCCAGAAGCTGGAGCCACCAAATTGTTTACAGTCAAGATCTCTGCCCTCTGGAAGTTCCTGGCCTTGTGGGAACACTTTAAATAAAACACAACTACTCCCTGCCAGAAGGTCTGTTCTCATGACTGTAAATCTGAACAAGTGGAATCTGCCCATCTTTCTCCAAGGAAGCCGTGATGGATTCAAAGCACTGACCTTTGATTTAGCCATACACAAGTAGCACACTTACGCCACCAGGGCTCATTAACGCACAATTAGTGAAAACTATTTATTACAGTAATGTCTTCTCAACAAAGCAAGTGAGATCTATTGTTGTTAGAAGGTCTGTTGTTGAATGAATGAGTAGAGGCTGAGCCTGGGGTCAGGGCTACTGGCTGTCTCTACATTAAGTAAATCCTCTCAGGCCTCAGCTACAAGAGAGCAGAAGGTTCTAGATCTCTGTGCTGGCATCCCCCAGCAGCCTGCATCAGGCCAACTCCTCTGAGGCAACCCAACAAGGGCCTTTCTCTGCCTATATCTTGCATAAGGAGCAGAAGACAAAAGCTGCATAAATCTCTGGGCACACCCTGAGATAAGGCAGTGACTTGAAAGGACAAAACTAACAGCAGTTACTTCTTCCTAAATAAAGTGAGATCCTGAGAGGGCACCGGCCACGGCCATGCAGACCTCAGAAAATGGCTTACACCCACTATTGTTGTTGTGCACAATGGAACCATAATAGACCCAAAGCTGAACCCTCCAGGGAGTTTTCAGAAGTAGTAAATTCCCTGGGAGGAGATTGGCCATGTTCTTTCCTCATAGCAACTGGTGGATCTGAACCACTTATCTTTGAGTTGGCTGTACAATTCCTAACCACTAAGCCTCCCTCACACCCACTGAGTGTTGTTTAAGCCCTGATACACTGCCTGCAGAATTGAAATCTGAGAACAGAAAGTGGCCTTAGCAATCTTGTTAGTCTTTCAGATAAGGAATCCAGGGTTGCAGGTGACACTCCTTGAGGCCACATAGCTCAGTAGTGACATATAAGGTGACATCTCACTCTACCACTACCCATATCTATGTTTTTTTGGGTCTGTGTTGTTTGTAGTGTCCGAGGAATTACGGGGATGACCAAAGATTGCAGGGAGAGAGAAACTCTGAAAATCATCTTCCACTAGCCTAGGGCTCAGACAGCAATTTGGCAAACCCCAGAGAGACCTGTCCGGCCAGGTCCACCTGAGGAGTTAGACTTCACTCAGACTAGAGCTCAAATTCACATCCTCTCACACAGGTCAGGACTCGCTCCCCGGTAGTAGACTGGCGCGTGGGCGCCCCCGTGTGGTCAAACATCTAGATGACAGGGTGGGTCCAACTGGTCTAAGTATGCAGTTTTCTCTTTACCTACACTTTTCGGTCCCCAAAACTGTAGCCAGTGAAAGTTAGATAGTCAACGACTCACGTCAAGAAAGTTGTTGCTGTTGTTATGTGCCATAACCAAAAAACAGTTGCGCCTCTAGAGGGTTTTCAGAGGCATTAAATTACACAGAAGGAGATTGCCCACTCTTCTGGTAGATTCCAACCACATGCCTTTTGGACTACAGCAAAGCTTCTTGCCACAGGACCACCAGAGTTCAAGCCAATACTTCTTGTTATGTGCCATTGAGTCGCTAGCGACTCACAGAGACCTCGTACAACAGCCCTGAACCCTGCTCTATCATGAGGTAACTTCATTGTCTCTGACATATCCATCCCCATTACCCCAGTTACTGACTCAATCTTATCCAGTGACTTCATCTCTTGCGCTGTCCCTCCACCTTTCCGAGCTTGATTTCCCTCTCCAAGGACTGGTTCCTCCTTGGAACATGCCCAAAGTATGTCAGATAGAGCTTCAGAATCCTTGCCTCCAAAGAGTAGCCTGGTTTCACCCTCTCTAGAACAAACCTGTTTGTTTTCTTAGCAGTCCATGGTATATGCAATACTCTTCTCCAGCACCACAACTCAAAGGCATTGATTCTTTTTCTGTCATTCTTAGTCATTGTCCAGCTCTCTGATCCATAGAAAATAATTATGAAGATCATGGCCTGGATCAGGTACACCTTAGTTTCTAGACTAACATCATTGCTCTTCAGCACTCTGGAGAGGTCCATGACAAGATTTTCCCATCTTTTGATTTTGTGGCTGCTGGTATCAAGAGTGTTGATTGTGGAGCCAAGCAAACTAAAGCTGTTAACAGTCTCAATCCCTTTGTCATCTATCATGATGCTGCTAATTGGCCCAGTGGTGAGAATCTTTGTTTTCTTTTTTTTTTTCTATAATTACATTTTATTAATTTTCATAAACATTTACAGAGATTTTGGGCTTCCACTCATTCATTGTTGCACTATTCTCTCTACCCTCCTCCCAGTTTGTTCTTGTCCAAATGCCACAGTGCTTGTCAAAGCCAGTTCTGATTAATCTTCTTTGTCAGTGTATCCTTTGCCATTCCCTATCACTCCTCCCTGAGAGAGACTTCACCCTGAGTCATAAGGAAAAGGGGACGGCGTATTCTCTTAGCTACTTCCTGCTGAAAAGGGACGCTGTGGGTTTCAGGGTGAAGATCTTCTCTCACTACTCTAAAGGGCCCCTTTGTTTTCTTGATGTTGAGCTTCAATCCATATTGAAGGCTGTAGTCCTTGACCTTCTGCAGCTAATGTCTCAGGTCCTTCTCAGTTTCAGTAAGCAGGGTTGAATCATCTGCATAACCAGGTTGTTGATGAGTCTTCCTCCAATCCTGATACCACATTCCTTCTCATGAAGTCCTGGATAATCTGTTCCGTATATAAACTAAAAAGGTATGGAGATAGGATGCATCCCTAGTGTACCTTTTCTGATTTTGAACCATGCGGTGCTCCCTTGTTCTATTTTGACAACTTCCTGGTCTGATTATAGGTTTCACATAAGCACAATCAAGTATTCTGGGATTCCCATGCTTCTCAGAATTAAACTACTGACTAGCAAATATTTTGGGATGAACTCTAGAATAATTGTCTATGACTGTATCTTACTTAGATCAACAATCAACATCCTTCATGCAAGCAGTCAGGAGATCAGAATACACTGTATTGGGAAAGTCAGTAGTTAGGGATCTCTCCAAATTCTTGAGAAGCAATGACGTCAGTTTGAAGACTAAGGTGTGCCTAATTCAGGCCTGGTGTTTTCAGTCATTTGTTTTGCATCTGACAACTGGAAAATTAATAAGGAAGTCAGAGCAATTTCTTTCTTTGAGCTGTTGTGTTGGGGAAGAGTACCAAATATCCCATGGACTGCCAAAAGAATAAACAGATATGTCAGGAAAAGTGCAGCCAGAGTGCTCCATCTTTTTGTAAAGATGGCAAAGCTTTGTCTCATTTCATTTTGGGCATGTTTCTAAGAGAGGTTATTCTTTGGAGAGGAACATCAGGCTTGGAAAGGTGGAAGGTCAGTGAAAGAGAGGATGAGTTTCAACCAGGTAGATTGATCCAGTGACTGCAGCAATGAGCTAAAGTGTTTGAGTTGACAAAGATGACACAGGATAGGACCAGGTTCAGGTCTGTTGTTCCTAGGGTCACTTTGAGTTGTATTTAACTTGAGGGCACAACACATAACAGACTTCCAAGCTTAAAACAATAATAGAGACTATTGAAAAAACAAGTAAAACATGTCCCTGATTTTTCTAAACTTCAGTATTTGGGAATCATGGAATGACCACTTCTCTAACCCCATCACAGTGACTGGATTTTCCACACGTTAAGAGTTTAAGTCAGCACCAAACTCAAAACCAAGCCCCATACCATCAAGTAGACAGGGCAGGATAGAAATGACCTTAGAGTTTCCAAGCTTGTAAATCTTTACATAAACAGATTGTCACAGCTTCTGTAGAGCAGCTGATGGCTCTAAACCTCTGACCTTTCAATTAACTAACCACTGCACCACCAGGGCTTAAGTCTCTCCGAGGTGACCAGTTCACTAGACACGATATGCACCATGCCTGTGGCTTGCAATATTTATAGAAACCCTTGCAAATGTTTTCATTTTAATTCCTTGTAGAATCTGAAGGAATAAATTAATATGATGATGATGATGATGAGTAGATAATAATAAATCCAGCCTGGATAATCTTTCTGTTTTTATGAACAGAGTCATAAAATATGATGTGATGATTTTTTTTTATTTTAAAGGAGATAAGGGTCCATGAAACTGAAAGCACCTAGTACTTACAGAAGTCACAATGAGGGGCAGAAGGGTACTAGGTCAACAAAAAGCTGTTATTAAGGTTAAAATGTGTATCTACAGATAATAGCACAGGGGTCCAATTAGTGCTCGTTTTCACTGATGTGGTTGATCAATTCTCTGAAACAGAGCAGGTATTGGAAGGGAACATTCGGGCAGCACAGTCAGTACAGTGAAGTCACATGGAAAAAGTCAAACCCACTGTTGTCAAGTCAGAACTGCCTCGTAGCTGAACCTCCCACTGGGCTTCCGCGGCTGTACACGGCACGGGAGCCTTACAGTGGAGTCTAACTTCTTCTTCCCTTGAAGCTAATGGTAGATTCTAACTGCGAGGAAGGTGCTGTCTTTGAGTCAGCACCACAACTCATTATAGACTTTGCCGCCAGGCAGAAATGGAGATCTTTGGCCCTCGTAGAAGAAAACCCAGAACGGCATAGAGAAGATGGACAGTGGGACATGGTAGACATCTCCTCCTCTCTTACTTCTAGCGTAATCTCGAGCAAATGATTTAGATACTGAGAGCTTGTTGTCGTCTCTTAGCAATCTCTCCCCAATATAACTACTGTGAGGACGTTGGGACACAAACTAGACACTCAAGAAATGGACGTCCTCTGCCCCTCGGATGGGGCGTGGGGCGTTGGGACACTAGCATCTCTTCCTCAGCATCCTCCAGGTGGACATGGGAGACAGATTTTATAGACATGAATGAAAAGTCCACACTTGAAGGTCCTAAAGATGCTGGAGCTGGAAGATACGAAGGCAAACTTAAACAAAAGAAAAAGAAAAAGCCAAAACAAAAACACTGATGCCCACATGGATCAGAAGCATCTTACTCTTTGGATGACCGCGTTTTTCCTTCCTCTTCATCAACTTCTACGGACAGTAAGACAGATTCAAGTTGTGAAGAACTAACTGGTCCCTTCTAACAGCCTGCGCTCTGGTGGCGCTGTGCTGCTCACCTCTCTGGTGTTTAGAATCCACTGGCAGCTCCAAGGGAGAAAGATGAGCCGTCACATTCTGTACCATTTACAGCTTCAGAAACCTGCTGGAGAATCCACTGAGTTGATGGCAGTGGGATAGAATAGCTAAGGAAATGGATAACTTTACCAGCGGCCTTACTTACTAAGAAAAACATTAATGATTGTTGCTATGAGAAAATAATTAAATTTCCTAATTTAAAATTATTTTTTTAAATGGAAGCCATCATCATCACTACTGTGTTTTGCAGAACTACCAAATGAGGGAATTGTTGTTGTTGTTGTTATGTGCC
>NW_006399855.1:12140604-12160144 GCF_000299155.1 Elephantulus edwardii | reverse complement strand
ACGACCCCTTCTAAACCCAGCCTGGACTTCTGGCAGTTCTCTGCTGTTGTGCTGTTCCAGTCGTTTTTGCATAATCTTCAGTAGAATCTTGCTTGCATTTAAAATCAACGATATTGTTCTATAGTTTCCACATTCTGCTGGGTCACCCTTCTTTGGGATGGGAACAAATAAATATCTCTTTCAGACAGTTGGCCAAGTGATTGTTCTCCAGATTTCTTGGCACAGCTGAGGGAATATTAAACTTATTCTGTTTAACACCAAAAGATATCACTTAGTTCCATGTTGTTGTTCTTGTTGTATACCAGCAAGTTGGAACCAACTCATAGCTGAGCCTCCAGCAGATTGTCAGAGGCCATAAAGCTCATGGGAGAAGATTGCCCATCTTTCCTCTGCAGAGCAGCTGGTGGATTTGAACCACGTGCTTTCAGGTTGGCAGCACACCTCCTTACAGGCCACCAAAACTCTCCTTTGTAAATTAACATGGGGCTGCTGTAACAGAAATATCACAAGTAGATTTTTTTGAAGAAAAAAAAACAAAAACCCCAAACACCATTTTGTCACAGTTTGAAAGGATACAATTCTGAATTCAGCTCCAATTCTAGAGAAAGGTTTTTCCTCTATATCGGTTCTGTGTAAATGTCTCCTTTGTGTTGGGCTTTGGCTGGGCACTGGGATTAAAGGCAATGCGAGCATGACCCTAGTCCTTTTCCTGAAGGCACATAGGATTTCTAGAACTTCATGGACATGTAAATAAATTATTAGGATGCGGTATGATAAGAATTCTTGCTGACTTAAAACTAAAGTGCTTTGGAGAGAGTTCTAAGAGGCACATGTAGAAACACAAGGAGGGAACAATTCCCCAGCTCCAGAAGAGTGGGAGGCAGATTTCACAAAGGGCACAAGTGAGCTGAGCTGGCAAAATGCAAAGAAACTTGCTTTTTAACTATGACACCTTCTCATGTTAGTCTGATGTTTTCTCAGAGTGAGGTAGAGGACAGCGAATGCTTGCATGTGTGTTGTTAGTGTCCCTGTTATTGAAGATGCTGATGCCGTAGCTGCAGTTGCTACTGTTGCTTGTTTTAAGTCAGGAATATATCTCATCATGTCTGGAGAGATGCTTCTAGTTTCAGGTCATGCTGGGAGATAAAAATTCCCAATCCCTAAAGTCACAAAATATTCAGAAACCACACACTAATCTGCTCCTTCCAGGCATCCGCAGAAATGCCTCCAGAACAATGCAGGCTAGAGAGAGAGGAAAAAATGGAGCGAGTAAGGCAATGAGGAAAGAGTTGGGAAAAGAAAGGGATCATCAGCAAGATGACCATCAGATAGAGGACTCAGTGACACGTAAAAACCAGGGATTCAGTCCATCAGCTGGGGCCACACCTAACTCAAGAAAAGAGCTTTAAAGGGTACACGGTCATTTCTTTCATTTCTACCTCAATTCTCCTTGATTCTGTAGAAAGCTGTGGTGATTTCATCCGTAGAGACTTGTGCTTCTAAACTAACACCTCTGTAGCAGTTTGCATCCACCAGCCACTCTGAAGAAGAAAGATGGACAGTCACTTCCTGTGCTGTAAACAGCCTCTGAAACCCAACAGAGGGTCAGCTGTGAGTCAGGCGTGACTTGGTGGCAGTCAGCTGATTCTAATGCTACTTTCTTTGTTGTATTTATTCTTATCCTCACCATAATCAAACCAAACCCTGCTACCATCGAAATGATTTTGTATTCAGAGTAGAAGTACTCCATAGGGTTTTCAGTGGCTGTAATCATATGGAACAGACTCCTAAGTCATGACAATGGTTTGGTTTCTGCACTAATCTAAAGATTTGTGCTTTGCATAACCTCCACTAGTCTGAGACCAGGAGAGCCAGATGGTGACCAGCTGCCACTATCAGCCGCTCTAGAATTTCCACAATAGAAATTCCCTGACAGAGTTGGAGAATAATGTAGAATAAATTCAGAATCATAAAATAACACACCACACTTATTGGCCTGATAGAGAATGTGGCTCGTAGACACAATTCAAACCTGGAACTAAAGCCATCCAGGGAATGCATTTCAGTCAAACAATAGAGAAACCTATAAAGTGAACAGACAGGCCCAGTGGCCTCAGGCTAGTCTGTGGGGATTTATGCGGCTAACCCAAAGGCCTTTCTGGCTGATGGAGTCTCCTCTCAGCTCCCCGGGAAGAAGATTGAAAATCTCCCCTAATGCAACTTACAGCCTTGGAGACCCAGTGAAAGGTCAACTACAGCTGCTTCTGACACAACAGCAATGAATTGAGTTGATATGAATAAGAACACCCTTGAGGAACAATCAACCATAAGACACTGAAACAGTGGCATTTACCCAACAGCAGGAGCAATGATTCTGTAAATTACTATCAAACATAGCAGAAACTGGAGAGCAGAATTCTACTGGAGAGTAGAATAACTCAGTCTCATAAAGACAAATATTGTATAAGACCATTACTGTAGAACGAATATGAGGATCCAAGGAGGGGAGGGGGGAGCAAAGGGGTGAGGATGAGTGGGGGTGTGGTGGGAAGGCTGGGTTAAGGTAAGGGGAAAGGTCTGGTGTGAAAAACAATATATACAAACTTTGTAAGTAAAGCAGTACAAAAGGGGGGGGGGAAGGAAAGAAAAAAAAATAAAGCTCACAAGACAGGAAGAGACCAAAAAAAAGGGATGAATGAAATTAGGGTACACAGGAGAATGAAGAGATGTAACTGATTTTTATAAATGTTTTTAAAATGTTGATAAAGAAAAAAATGTATTTAAAATATTGAGTGTAAAACTATTGGGCTCTGTAAACCTTTCCCCAACACACAATTAAATGTTTGGAAGGTAAAAAAAAAAAAAAAAAAGATTGGTAGATTGAACTGACCTTATGGTACCACTTAGGAAAGGCCTGGCAATTTGCTGTCATTAAGATTACAGCCAAGAAAGCCCACGGAGCAGGTACATGCTGTAATATGTGGGTCATCGTGTTCTTGTTGTTGTTATGTGCCATCAAGTTGCCTGTGACTCATAGTAACCCTATGTACAGCAGCTCTGAAATCTGCCCTGTTCTGAGCCAGTCTCACTGACTCCGACACACCAACCCCCTTGCCCTAGTTCCTGTATCAATCCATCTCATCTGGGGTCTTCCTCTCCTGCACTGTCCCTCTACCCTTCCAAGCATGATGTCTTTCTCCAAGGACCAACCCCTCCTGGCCACATGCCCAAAGTATGTGAGACGGAGCTTCTTGGGTCACCATGAGTCAGGATCCTGCAACACAAGAAGTTCAAGTTGTTTGTATTTTTCCCCCCTTGATCTTATAGAAATAGGTCACCAGATATTTCTTCTGAAGCATAACTCGATGGGTTCAAGCAGCTACCTCTTGAATTAGTAGTCAAGCACAAATCATCTAAGCCACCTAAGAATTTTATCCTCATTGCAGACTCCTACTAATAAAGAACTGTGTTGTTAACCCAAAGTCACTTAGTTCAAATCCACCAGCTGCTCCACTGGAGAAAGATGGGCATTCTCCTCCTGTGAGATTTACCACCTCTGAAAACCCACTGGAGGATCAGCTATGGTTCCAACTTAATGGTACTTAACAACAACAATTTACCTTTCTAAAAAAATTGAATGTAATAGGGAAAAGAATGTAGGGGATGAAAGAAGCAAAAACCCATTATATTATAATTTAGTTCCTGGAAGAATATGTTTCTGGCATTGAGGAACTTCCTACAGGACCATGAGCATAGAATATAGTTCATAGGGTCACTCTGGGTTATAGTCAACTCAACAGCCCTTAACAACAGCAACAAGTACCTCCTATAACCAGAAGGATCTCAACCCTGCAGTTTAGAAAGATTCATGTAAACAACAAAGCAAAACTTGGAAGTTTAAGATGAACTCTTGCCTTTTCATAAAATATTTTGCATGAGTGAACTTTGAAATGGAAGATCAAAAGATGCCATAGAGAGGTAAAGAAAATGGGAAAGATCGGGCTGGGATCTGGAAAGACAGTGTAATGGTGACTAAATTTACAAAACATAATGAAGGGGAATGAGTGTATGAAACACAATGGAATGAAGGATAGTGTGAAACACAATGTATACAAATTTTGTAAGCAAACCAACATAAAATTTAAAAAAAAAAAGTTAAAGATGTCATAGAATCTCCTTCCCCAAACCCTTGAGCAAGCAAGACAGGCGATTATCGCTGTCATTCATCATGCATCATCAGACACGCCTTAAAGCTGCACTGGCCTTTCCCTTGACATCACTACTCTCCTGGAGCTGCGAGCAATTACTGCTGAGCGAGCAATACATAACAGTCTTTCCTGCCTTTCTGGTTTCGTTCCTTCTTTGGCTCTCCACCTGGAAATCTATGCAGCATGAAATGAAAGCATTTAGGGGGTCTTTTTTTCCTAACAAGATCTGGAAAATTTGACTAGTCTTTTTGCAAAGTTAGACCATGGAAAATGTACTTTCTTCTAAGGATTTTGTAATAGAATTTTGGGGGTAATTAGAAATAACTCACACTGAGGAGACTTTATCCATTGTGATGTGCTTAGTACTTAGTACTAGTTTAGGGATTGAAGAACTAAGCAGCAGTTGTTTTAATGGAAGTTTCTAGGTGCCTTCTCATTGTCTATTCTTCCTTAATAAAAGATTGGTTTGGGGGGGGAACCCTAACTCATTGCAGAAGCAAAATGCCAACAAGATTTAAGGAAAAGCCACTAAATGAAGTCTCCAATAAAATGGCTTATTTATCTTGCTGAACTTTTTGGCCCCACTCTTTCCTCCTTTCTAGGTCAGAACACAGATGATGACTGGAGCTGCAGCAGCTACTTTGGGATCATGAGGAAAAAGTCAAAAAGTTATAAAACTCTGGTCCTGGCCCATGAGTCAAAGCTGACCCAGTATCTGTTTTTGTAAATAAAGATTTATTAGAACACAGTCTGACTCATTAATTAGATATTGTCTATAACTACTGTCACATTACAATGGCAGAGCTAAGTAGCTATCACAGAGATAAAGTGACCTACAGGGCAGAAAAATATGTACTATCTGGCTCTTTAAGAAAAAAAGTTACTTGTCATAGGTCTGCTCTAAACCAACATCAACAACTGTCTACCCTACATTTATTACAAGAAAAAAAAATACTGTTGCTATTAAGACCTTAGACCAGATTTATGTTATTCACAGTCTAAGTAGACAGTATCTCTCTCATTGTGTGGAGTCAGAACCAAGTCATAGCTAACCATCTGTTGGGTTTCCAAAGCTGTAAATCACACAAGAACAAATTAGCTTTCTCTCAAGAAGCCACTTGTATGCTGGTAAGTCAGAACCAATCCATAGCTGACCCTCCAGCAGTAAATCACGTGGGGGGAGATTGCCCATCTCTCCCCTGTGGAGCTGGGCTGGATTTAAACTACGTGCCTTTGGGATTGCAGTGCAGCTACTACTTTACTCCTAGGCCCCCAGAACTCTCATGAGAAGCCACTAGTGGATTCCAACTGCCAGAGAAGCATAGCCTTTAGTTTAGCAGCAACTCACTATGGACCATGCTTCTCAAAGCAGATGGTTACACATATCTCCAGCAAAGCAGCTTATAGATTTGAAACTCAGATCTCTCAGGTAGCAGCTTAGTGCTTAACTACTGCTCTGTCAGGAAACAGAAGATATTTAGAATTTTGCAGTTCTGGGTGCAGGGCATAGCAACTTGGTGGGGGGGGGGGGATTTTAAAAAGAAAAAATTCCATTATCCTAAATTCCTCTACTACAAATAACATAATCAACCAAATGTATGGACCATACATGGCACCATTCACATCCTCCCGTAAGCGGAGCTGTGCACCCACATGCAGGTTGCAGTGCACAACAGCCCTGTAAGTCATTGTATCAACCAATACTTTGGGCATTTAACCCATCTTTATGACTATCTTTGTGTCTGATCAATGAAACACAGTCCCTAGATGCTCATAGCATAAAGGAAGCAAACTAAATATTCATGTAAAACACAACAACGTGGCCCAGAGAGATATGTGTAATATAGCAAAAGGTTGAAATCCTAAGTCAAGAGGACAGAAATGACAGCACACCTCTCATCACAGCTACCAGTCAACCCCAGCATAGCCTCTAATCTCTGTCCAGGGAGGTATCTGAGCATCTGATCCTATACGTTCTTTTGATTTATGTTCTATTTTGAAAAGGAATCATGGACTTGGGAGAAACAAATTCACTCTATCTGATTTGTTCTTATCTAATTTTAACTGCCCCCCCCTTTCCTATTTGGAGAATTAAAAACACTCTGATGAGGAGACATGGTTTGGGGCTCTTCCTTTGTCCATTTATGCCATTGTGCTTGAACTTATCAATACCAAGTGTGTTGGACTTTTTCTTCCTTTTAATCCTGCTCAATGTACTAAAACAGGTTATTTGGGGGACCAGTGTTTTCTTAGCCTAAGTGGAACTTGCACTGAGTATATTTCTTTTTTTAATTATTATTAAATTTTATTAGTTTCAATGAACATTCACAGGGATACTGAGTATATTTCTACAGCCTCTCCTTGGCTCCTTAAATGTCGTTTACCCTGAAACCTACAGCGTCCCTTTTCAGCAGGAAGTAGCTAAGAGAATACGCCGTCCCCTTTTCCTTATGAATCAGGGTGAAGTCTCTCTCAGGGAGGAGTGATAGGGAATGGCAAAGGACACACTGACAAAGGAGATTAATCAGAACTGGCTTCGACAAGCACTGTGGCAATTGGACAATTAAAACAGACATGGCGGGGGGAAGAAGAATGAACTGGGGAGGAGGGTAGAGAAAACAGTGCAACAATGAATGAATGAAAACCCAAAATCTCTATAAATGTTCACTAAAACTAATAAAATTTAATAATAATTTTTAAAAAAATCTACAAACAGTAAAAAAAAAAAATGTCGGCATTTAGCCAGGCTAGAGAAAACATAGATTCTGGGCTGCCCGGTGGCTGTGTCCTCCATAGCAGACAGTACTGTATCACTGGATTGAACTGAGTTACAGAGATTATCCCACATGGGAAAGTGCAGGTAACCTTTGTCCCTAAAGAAAGGACTGGAGAGAAGTGATGCATAACCGGGAGGGCACAGATGCTTCCCGATGGTGCAAGAGTTCAGTCCTTCCGTCTGTGTCCACCCGTGTGGCATCTACCAAGAGAGGCTGGTCTGGAATCTGAGGCAGGAGTGATTTCCTTAGCCAGCAGGTCTAGGGCAACTTCTAGGGAAAAGAGCACATAGACTGGCCAGGAAATATTCAGAGAACTGAGTTGCATTTGGAATGTCTCAACATTTAAAATAAAATCATCATTTATTTAATTTTCCCAAGCCTAGACTTGGGAGATAAAAGTCCAGCACACTTCTGTCTTGAGTAGTTCAAGTACAATGGCATAAATGCACAAAGAATGAGCCCCAAGCCATGCCTTATCAGGGTGGGGGTTTTTCTTCACCCTCCCCTAATCAGGGTGCTTTTAATTCCCCAAATAGAATAGGTCATTTGAAATTAGATCAGAATACTATGCCGCATTAAGGAATAATGATTTCAAAAATTACAAAATAACTTGGGAGAGACTGGAGAGAATTGTACTGAATGAACTAACTCAGTCTCATAAGGGCAAATACGGCATAAGACCATTCTTTTAAAAATAGAAAGGTAACTAGTAAAACATGTATGAGGATCCAAGGGGGGAAATGGTTTGAGCAGGGGGTTGAGGAGGAGGAGGAAGGGGGAAATCACAGAGTCACACAATTTGGTGAAGTGGGTAAAGGAAATGGGAAAAGTCTGGCAGGGATCTGGAAAGACAAGGTAATGGTGGTTATAGCTCAACGGTGATTAATTTTATTAAACATAATGAATGGGAATGATTGTTTGAAACACAAAATGAAAGAAGGGTAGTGTGAAACAACAATGTATACAAACGTCATAAGCAAACCAACATAAAATAAAAAAAAATTTAAAGGAAAAAAATTAGATAAGAGAGAACAAATCAAATAAAGTGAATTTGTATCTCCCAAGTCCATGCTTCCTTCTCAAATTAGAACAGAAATCAAAGGAATTCTCAGGCAGCCCTGTTTCAACCACCTCCTACACATCTGAAAGCTGAACAGTGAATAAGGAAGAAAAAAAAATCAGTGCCTTTGAATTGTGGTGTTGGAGAAGATTATTGAAAATCCCATGGATTGACAAAAGAATAAGCAAAAGCCAGTTTGTCTTGGAGGAAGTGTAACCAATGTGTTCATTAGAGGCAAGGATGGTGAAACTTGCTCTTACATTCCTTGGACATGTTGTCAGAAGAGCCAGCCCTTGGAAAAAGGTAACATGCTGCAAAATGGACAGTCAGAGCAAGAGAGGAGGACCCGCAGCAAGGTGGATTAACCCAGTGACTACAGCAATGAGCTTGAGCATGACAGAGCCCATGAGGATGGTGTAAGACAAGGCAAGGCTCAGCGCTGTCGTTCATCGGGTCGTTGTGAATCACAGTTGACTCGAAGGCATCTTGCAGCAACACAGCAACCCCACATGTGTCAGAACAGAGCTCAATAAGGTATTTAATGGCTTATCCTGGGGGCTTTTTTAGATCACCGGACTTTTCTTCTGAGGAACCTTTGGGCAGACGTGAACCTTCAAAATTTCAGGCAGTAGTTGAGCAAGTTAACCATTTTTACCACACGGGGACTCCTGTTTTTAACATCCATGTTGTTACATTTGTCTTGGAGATGGTGGGAGACTCCAGTTTGTCCATAGGTCCCCACATTTTCATCTTTGCCAGACAAAGCAATTCTCAGCATCCTTTCATCTAGATGAGACCTGTTCCCACCAGTAGTACATAAGTGGAAATGGTGTTACCTCTTCCATCTTTACTTAAGTGGCATCAAAGTAGAGAGAACTGTTGCAGCTTGGCAATAATTGGAGAACAAAAAATTCTCTCCAGCAACGATCAGCAGCAAAGACAAGTAGTCCTTAGTCCCCATAAAGAGGATGGAAATTACTTGCTCTGGGGATCTAGACCGTTAATATTAAATTATAAGTGGAAAAGCAAACAATTAGCACCCTCGTAGGACACAAGCTGCTGGCTCTCCTTACTCCAGCTCTGCAGAGCATCTTTCAGCACTTCATTTGTTCATACCTTGTTTCTGACATCTGGGTCCAAACAGCAGAGTCAGATGGAAAAAACCCTGAAAATCTTAAATGCTGACCACAGGAGATGGTGGTCTTATAAAATATATAAATAAATGGATGGATGGATGGATGGATGAATGAATGAATGAATGACTAAATACATACATACATACATACATACATACATACATACATACATACATACCCACTCCTTCCTGAGCTTTTCTCAGACTTGAATGGATAGTGGTTCAGACAAGTTACAGCAGCTTCAGGACTGGGAGGGGAATTCTGATTGTCTCTCCAACTGCAAATTGGCCTGGAGGAAACTCTTAAGAGAGGGTGCTAGGGGTTCAAGGTATCCACATTACCCTCACCTCTCCAAAAGTATTTCCACAGACTGATTCAACAGGGAACAAGAAGGTGAGAACTTCCTTGTCAGGCAACTGTTTGCTTTCTCTTCTGCCCCCTATTTAAATCTTACTCACTTTTATAGCCCAATTCAGTGACATTCTCCCTTCACGAAGCATCTTCAGACAAATGGAGATACTAAAGCAAAACAAAAAGAACAAATAACCTCTAAAATCTATTTTCCCTTCCTGTGTGGCACTCATTTCATTCTGACTTCTACTGAGATTGACTGCACACAAACTCAGAAGAGGCCTGATGGTGCTGTGGGTAAGACATTTGCTAATCAAACCAACCAGCCACTCTGTGGGAGAAATATGAAGTAATCTGCTTCCATAAAGACTTTGAAGATTCATAACCTTGGAAACTACATGTTCATTCTATTTTTGTCCTGCAGGGTTTGCTATGAAAAATATGAACAACCCTCAAAATCAGAAAGGAGTGCACCAGAGGATGCATCCTGTCCCCATACCTTTTAAATCTATGTGCAGAACAGATCATTCAGGAGGCTGAGTTCTACGAGGAGGAATGTGGGATCAGGCAGGAGGAAGATTAGTCAACAACCTATGTCATGCAGATGACACAACCCTGTTTGCTGTAACTGAGGAGGACCTGAAGCACTTGCTGCAGAAGGTAAAGGACTGTAGTCTTCAATATGGATTGAAGCTCAACATCAAGAAAACAAATATTCTTACCACTGGACCAATTGGTAGCACCATGATAGATGGAGAAGAAATCAAGGCTGTTAATAATTACAGCTTACTCAATTCCACAAGCAACACTTCTCGTACCAGCTGTCAAAAAACAAAAGACAAATTTCACTGAGAAAAATCTGCTGTCAGGGACCACTCCAGAGTGCTGAGAAGTAACAGTGTCAGTCTAGAGACTAAGGTACACTTGACCCACGCCATGGTCTTTGCAATCACTTGCTATGCATCAGAAAGCTGGACAATGATTTAGGATAACAGAAAAATCAATGCCTTTAAGTAGTGGTGCTGGAGAAGAGTCTGGAACATACCATGAATCGCCAAGAAAACAAATAGGTTTGTCTTAAAGAAGATGAAACAAAGTTTCTCCTTGGAGGCTAGGGTTTTGAAGCTAGGTCTCTCACTTTGGGCATGTGGCCAGGAAGGACCAGTCCCTGGAGAAGAACATCATGCTTGGAAAGGTGGAGGGACAATACAGGAGAAGAAGACACTGGGTGAGATGGATTGATACAGTAAGTGGGGCAATGGAGCATAGGTTTGTCAGAGCCAGTGAGATTGGCTAATGAAAGGGCAGGCTTCAGAGCTGTACAGAGGGTTGCTATGAGTCGCAGGTGACTCGACAGCACATACCAAGAACAACAACATACGGCATGAAAATCTTATTTTCATTGAGATTTATAGTATATTATTCACACATCCTTCATGTTTGCTGCTGGTGGTCAAAAGGCTATGCATCTCTGGCAGTTTGAATCCACAAGCCTTTCCAAGGAAGAAAGACAGGCAATAACTTTTGGTGCAATTTACAGTCCTGAAAACTCATTGGAGAGTCAACTATAAGTTGGTTCTAACATAAAAGCAATGTCTTTGACTTTTTTTTTTTTTTTTTTAGTGGGACGAAACTAAGGAAATAAGATCTTAACCTGCCTCTCCCCAACAACAATCCAGAATCTGAGAGGTACTGGGCATTTTACACACGTCTTGAATGTGATGCTGCTGGTAGATGTCATCAAGTCGAATACAACTCATAGCAACCGTATGAACAGCAGATCTGAACCTTGTCTTATCCTGCACCATCCTCAGCATCTCAGTCAGCTCAAGCCCACCGTGGTAGTCACTACGTCCTATGTCATAGTGACTTTTCTCCCTATACCTTTCTTAGCATGATGTCTTTCTCAAAGGACTGTTTTCTCCTGAAAATATGCCCAAAGTAAGCAAGATGAAGTTTCACCATGCATGCTTCTAAGGTGCATGCACTCTGCTTGCACTTCTTCAAGATAGGTTAGTTTATTCTTTTGGCAGTCCACTGTACATTTAATACTCCTCACCAACACCACAATTCAAAAGAATCCGTTCTCATTCTGTTATCCTTACTAATTGTCCAACTTTCAGCTTCATAGCAAGTAATTTAAAAGATCATGGCATGGATCAGGGACATTTTAGTCTTTCAACTGAAATTCTTGGCTCTTTAGAACTTTGAGGAGGTCCTTGACAGCAGATTTCTCCAATGTAACATGTCTTTTGATTCTTGACTGCTGCTACCAAGGGTGTTAACTGTGGATCCAAGTAAAATCAACCCATTGATAATCTCAATCTTTTCTCTATCAGGTTGCCAATTGGGCCAGTGGTAAGCATTTTTCTTTTCTTGATGTTGAGATGTAACCCATACTGAAGGATAGTCTTTGATCTTCTTCAGCAAGTGATTCAAGTCTTTTTCACTTTTAACAAGCAAAGTGGTGTCATCTGCCTACTACAGGTCATTGCTGAGTCTTTCTCTAATCCTGATGCCACATTATTCATCATAGCGTCCAGTTTCTTGTATTATTTGTTCAGTATGCAGATTGAATAGGTATAAAGAAATGATACAACCCTGATGCATACCTTTCATGATTTTAGCCCATACAGTATTCCCTTGTTCTGTTCTGACAACTGCTTTTGGCCTATATATAGATTTTTCAGCACAATTATGTATCTGGGGTTCCCATTCTTTTCAATGTTAGCCATAATTTGTTCTGATTCTCATTATAACAAGTCAAAAACCTTCTCATAATCAGTAAAACACAAATAAACACCTTTTATAATTACTGCTGATGGTTAAAAGGCAGACTATCTTCTCGAATATTCTCCAATTTCAGCCAAGATTCACCTGACAGCAGCAGTGATATCCCTCATGCTACATCCTCTTCTGCATCCAGTTTGAATTTCCTTATCAATGTACTTGTTTAATCAACTTTTAAATAATCTTCAGCAAGATTTTATTTGCATTTGACATTAATGATACTGTTCAATAATTTCCACATTCTTTTACCACTTTTGGGGGGAAATGGGAACAAATATAGATCTTTTCCAATCATTTGGCCAATTGTATGGTCTTCTATATTTATAGGCAGAGACTGATGAACAAGTCCAGGGCTGCATCTGTTTACTGAAAACCCTTTACTGCTATCACACCAATTCCTGAGGCCTTATTTTTTCCCAATGCCTTCGGTCAGCTTAGACTTCATCCTTCAGTTCTATTAGTTCTTGATCATATTGCTACTTCCTGAAATGGTTCTGTGTTCAACCAATTCTATTTGGTACAGTGGCTCTGTGGTTTCTTTCCATCTTCTTTCAATTCTTCCTATATCATTAAATATTTTGCCATTAAAACTCCTTATTATGGCAACTCAAGGCTTGAATTAGTTCAATTCTTTCCATTTGAGAACTGTTGAGCATGTTCTTTTGCTTTTCTAATTCCAGTTCTTTAGACATTTTATTATAATACTTTGTTTTGTTTTGTCTTCTCAAGATGTCTTTTGAAATCTTCTGTTCAATTCTCTTAACTCATCATTCCTTACCCTTGTTTTTTGGCTTCTTTTCATTCTAATGCAAGGTTCAGAGTCTATTCTGACACCCATTTTAGTTGTTTCTTCCACGTCTTTTAAAGTGAACTTTTTAATTCTTCATGGATGATATCCTTGATATCATTCCACAACTCATCTGATCTTCAGTCATTAGTGTTCCACACATCAAATCTAAATTTAAGATGGTTTTAATATGCAATTTGGTTACACTGAAGGTTATATTTTTGTTTTCGTGGACTTGTTTTTATTTTCTTCAACCTCAACTGGAACTTACATATGAGTAGTTGATAGTCTATTCCACAGTCAGCCCCTGGCCGGACTTTGACTGAAGATATTGAACTTCTCCATTGACTCTTTCCACAGATTTAGATATTCTGATTGATGTAAAGTAGATCAGATGAAGCCCACATATATGCTGCCTTTTGTATTTTTCAAAATCATTTGCAAGGGAGCTCTGATGGCCTTGTGGCAAAGAAGCTGTACTACAAAACCAAAGGCATGCAGTTCAAATCCATCAGATGCCTTGCTGGAGAAGGAGGGGCAGATGACTCCTGTGCCAGTTGCATCTGATTTGAAGGTACACAACAAGAAAAGAAAAATACAATTTTTTTAAGAAAAAAAAAGCATTTGCAATGAACAAATCATTCATTATACGAAATTTAATCAATCTCCAGCCTCATTTTTGCCATCAACTGTATTTTCCAACTACGAGTCCTTTCTCTTTGTTTGCAACTTTTGCATTCCAGTCACCAATTATTATTAATACATCTTGATTGCATGTTCAGTTAATTTCAGACTGACAAAATTGGTGAAAATCTTCTGTTTCCTCATCTTTGGCTTTCCTGATTGGTGCACATATTTGAATAATGTTTATATCAACAGAACTTTCTTGTATGTTTACATATCCTATTGCTCAACAGCACTGTAATGCTCTTTTTTGACACCATTTTTTCCACCATTCTTCAATTTGTCTTCAGCATAGTAGAACATGTGATTATATAGTTCAAAATGGCCAAGACCAGTTCATCTCAGTTCACTAATGCCTCGGATGTCTATCTTTATGAGTTCCATTATAATTGTTTTACAACTTTCAATTTTCTTAGATTCCTACTTCATTCATTCTATGGTCTAATTATCAATGGATGTTTGCAGCTGTTTCTCCTCATTTTTAGTCTTGTCATTTCAGCAAATTAAAATCCTTCATTGGGATCATTATGTCATTATTTCATGGTATCATTACTCCACCCACATCCTTATAGTTGTTGTTGTTGTTGTTATTATTGTTGTTGTTATGTGCCATCGAGTTGCCTGCAACTCATAGTGACCTATGTACAAGAGCCCTAAACCCTTCTCTATCTCTTGCCAATCTTATTGTCTCCAACACACCTATCCTCATTACCCCAGCCACTGAATCAATCCATCTCATCGAGGGTCTTCCTCTCCTGTGATGTCCCTCCACCTTCCCAAGCATGACGTCCCTCTCCAAGAACTGTTCCCGCCTTGCAACATGTCTAAAGTATGTCAGATGAAGTTCAGAACCCTTGCCTCCAAGGTGCACTCTGGCTCCACCCTCTCCAGGATGAACTTGTTTGTTCTCCTGGCAGTTCATGGTATATTCAATAATCTTCTCCAGCACCATAGCTCAAAGGCATAAACTTTCTTTCTATCATCCCTAGTCATTGACCAGCTCTCTGATGCATAGCAAGTAACTGTAAAGACAATGGCCTGTATTAGTCTCCAGACTGACATCGTTGCTCTTCAGTACTTTAGAAAGGTCTCTCACAGCCGACTTTCCCAATGCAATTCGTCTTTTAATTTCCTGGCTGCTGGTACCAAGAGTGTTGATTGTGGAGCCAATCAAACTGAAGCTGTCAACAATCTCAATCTCTTCATCTAGTGTGATGCTGCCAATCGGCCCAGTGGTGAGACTCTTTGTTTTCTTGATGTTGAGCTTCAATCCATAGTGAAGGCTTCAATCCTTGACCTTCTGCAGCAAGCACTTCACGTACTTCTCAGTTTCAGGAAGCAAGGTTATGTCATCTGCATAACTCAGATTGTTGATGAGTCTACCTCCAATCTTGATGCCACACTTCTCATCATAGAGCCCAGCTTCCTGGATAATCTCTTCCACACACAGATTGAAAAGATATGGAGAGTTCTGGTGGCCTAGTGGCGGCAGGCTGCACTGCAGTCTCGAAGGCACATGTTTTGAGGCCACCAGCTGCTCCACAGGAGGATAGGTGATCTCCTTCTTTGTGATCAACTGCCTCTGAAAGCCTGCTGGTGGGGTCAGACTCAATAGTACACAACAAAATAAAAAAGAAAAGATATGGAGATAGGACACATCCCTGACACACACCCTTCCCAATTTTGAACCATGCAGTGTTTCCTTTCCCTGTTCTGACAACTGCCTTCTGGTCCAAGTATAGGTTTTACACTAGCACGATCAAGTGTTCTGGGATTCCCATTCTTCTCAGAGTCAGCCACAGTTTGTTGGGATCCACAAGGTTATATGCCTTTGCATACTTAATGAAACACAGATAGACATTCCTCTGGTAATCTCTGCTTTCATCTGACATCAGCTACAATATCCCTAGTAATATGGCCACTTTTAAATCCAGCCTGCACTTCAGGTAGTTCTCTGTTGATGTGCTTTTCCAGTCGTGTTTGGATAATCTTCAGCAGAATCTTGCTTGCATGTGATATCAATGATACTGTTCGATAATTTCCACACTCTATCAGATCATCTTTCTTTGGAATGGGAATATGGATCTCTTCCAGTCAGTTAGTCACGTGGTTGTCCTCCAGATTTCTTGGACAACTTGGTAAGCACATCCAGGGCAGCATATGTTTGTTGAAATATGTCAATTGGTATGCCATCAATTCACTGGGCCTTGCTTGTTTTTTGCCAGTTTTTTCAGAGCAGCTTGAACTTCTTCATCACCACAGGCTCTTGCTCATATGTTGTTTCAAGAAATTCTTCTGTGTCCACCAATTCCTTTTGGTACAATGACTCTGAATACTCTTTCCATCTTCTTTTAACGCTTCCTGGATCATTTAATATTCTTCCCAAATCATCCTTAAGTATTGCAACTTGAGGTTTGAATTTGTTCTTCAGTTCTTTCAGCTTAAGAAATGCTGAGCGAGTTCAGCCCTTTTGATTTTCTGACTTCGGCTCCTTGAATATTTCATTGTAATACTTTACTTTGCTCCCGCACTGCCCTCTGGAATCTTCTATTCAACTCCTTAATATCTTTATTTCTTTCCTTTGCTGTGGCTTTTCGGCACTCCGTGCAATACTTAGAGTTCCTCCTGACATCCATCTTGGTCTTTTTTTTCCCTCTTCTGTCTTTGTAATGACCTTTTGCATTCTTCCTGGATGATATTCTTGATATCCTCCCACAGCTCATCCAATCTTCACTCATTAATGTCCAAGGTAGACCCAGCATTTTTTTTTAATTGCTCTTTCCCAGTCACACTTTTAGTGCCTTCCAATCTTGAGGGGCTCATCTTCAGGCACCATATCCAACAATGTTCTTCCATTGTCCATAGAGTTTTCCAGGGCCTGCTATTTCAGAAGTGGATGGCCAGTCCTGCTTCTTAGTCTGAAAGCTCCACTGAAACATGCCCACCATGAGTGGGACTTGTTTGTATTTGAAACGCCAATGGCATAGCTTCTAGCATCACAGCAACATTCAAGCTACCACAGGACAGAAAACTGAAAAGACAATTAGTGGTATTTAATAGTTGTGGCTGTTGATACATGTCATTGAGTTAAGTATGACTCATAGTAACCCTATGAACAACAGATCTGAACTCTGTCCTATCCTGTGTCACAATCTCTGACACACATGAGCCCATTGCTGCAGTCACTGTGTTAATCTATCTTATCAGGGGTCTTTCTCTCATTTACTGACCCTCCACTTTTCTGAACATAATGTTCCTCTCCAAGGAATAGTCTCTACTAGTAATATGCCTAAAGTATTTGGAATGAAGCTTTGTCATTCTTGCCTTCAAGGAGCATCTGGCGGTACTTTCTCCAAGACATATCTGTTTGTCTTTTGGCAATCCATGGGATAGTCAGTACTGTTCACCACCACCACAGCGTAAAAGCATCAATTCTGCTTCTATAATATTTACTTATTGTCCAGCTTTGAGACACATAGCAAGTGACTGAAAAGATCATTGCCTGCATTAGCACCTTAGTCTTCAAACTGTTATCATTGCTCCTCAGTAATTTAGAGAGGCCCATGACAGCAGATTTACCCAATGCAATATGTCTCCTAATCTCCTGACTACTGGAGACCAAGTTTTTTATCCTAGTAAGACGAAATTGTTGACAAATTCAATCTTTTCTCCATCTATCATGGTGTTGCTTATTGGCCCAATGGTGAGAATTTTTGTCTTTTTGATGTTAAAATACAATCCATATTGACAGCTGTAGCCTTTTATCTTCTGCAGAACGCATGTCAAATCCTCTTCATTTTCAGCAAGCAAGGTTGTGTCATCTGCATAATACAGACTGTTGATGAGTCTTCCTCTTATCTTGATCCCCCTTAAAGGTTAGTGGTTCACATCCACCTGAGGGGAAAGGCCTGATAATCTAAAAGGTCAAAACCTTGAAGACACTAAGGAACATAGTTCTAATCTGACACAATAAGAAGACCATGAGTCAAAATAGATGTAGTCATCCTCTCTGACCTTGTAGCACATACTATGTATGCTGTGGTAAAATTCTGGTTGCACTGGACAGGAAGTAGGTCCATCTCCTGGCTACAGTCTTGCCGGCACCATGTAAAACAATGCTCACCTGGGGAGCTGCCTTCTTCAAAGCATCCATCGGGGAACGTGCCACAAGCCCTTCTCATTTCCTAAGGGAACCAGATGTTCCAATTTAGAAAACCAGATCCCCCAAGAAAAGAACCTATAGCCAAGAACTTAGTTTAGGATATTCCTCAAAAAGAAAGAAACTGGTACATCTTGACATTTACTTAAGTGCAGGTGCTTCCCAGTGCAAAGAGGTATTACATAGTGAGGGGTAAGAATGATGTGTGGAATCCCACTTCAAAGAGACTTTCAGGTGGGCAGGGCTTTCTCTCCAAGTTCTATTTTATTCCATTTCTCTGCTTTTCACTATGTGAAAATGGAGGCAAACTCCCCTCCTACACTTTAAGAAGAAGTCTGAAGGCAAACTTTACAAAGGGCCCTGACTGGCTTAGAAATAAGAAATACCCACAGCCAACACAATTGAAGGTGACAGGTCCTTATTCATTGGTAGGAGAGATTTCTCTAACGTCATGAGATCTTTTCCGTTCATCAATCATTTGCTTCAGCAGCAGGAGGATAATGATTCACACCTGGTCTGAGGTCATCAGTGCTGGTCTGTCAGTACATGCAATCACAGCATTCAGTTGCCAGAGTTCAAACACTTGGCTGCACTGGGAAGACCAAACAAGTGGTGGCAGAGAGAAAGACAAAATAATATTCTTTATAGCCAAGATCTGCAAAGCACATGTTCAGGGGCTTCTGCTTCAAAAAAAAAACCTGAAAATGAATCATTTCTCCAAGACAAACAGAACATAGCCAACAACAGAATATGGCCCTCGGTATGGTCCTGGACCTCCAGACACCATGAAAGTCAGGCAGAGGGCTCCCCAAAATACAAAACTTCCTGTACAAGAAATTAGACGGGGGTTAGAAAATAAGATGGGAATGTATGGTTCAATGAGAAATGCCATGGACTGGAACAACAATTCTCAAAGTGTGGTTGTTTCCCTCTCCGCACCAGGAATACCTGAAACTTTCTGTATTGTTGCTTTTAGGTGCCGTTGAGTCAGTTCCAACCCATAATGACCCTACTTACAACAGCAGGCAGCACCGCCCAGTCCTGCTCTATCCTTCCTATCTCCACAGGACTTGAGCCCAGTACTGCATATGCATATGGATTGATACAGTCATTGTACCAATTCCTTCCATGCTCTTTTTCTTTTACAATGACCTTTACTTTGACCCAAGAATAATATCTTTCTTCAGGGATTGTTCTCTACTGATAACATGTCCAAAGTACATGAGACGCAGTTTCGTCATCTTCATCTCTAAGTTGCATCCTACACTTCTTCCAAGCCAGATTTGTCTGTTCTTGAAACTTACTAGAAATGTAAATGTTTGGCCTTATATATAACGCAACCTCATGGAAAGTCCTTATGTGCAGGGTAGAACGGTTTTGTGGTTTTTATTTTTTTTTTCAAGGCTGTGAACTTTTGAAAGCAAACCACAAGATCTGTCTTTGAGGCACCTCTGGGTGGGCTTCCCTGTGCAATCAAGAATTTTCACCCTTGGCACTTCACCGAAGACGACATTCAGATGGCTAACAAGCACATGAAGAAATGCTCAAAATCCCTAGCCCTAAGAGAGATGCAAATTAAAACAACTAT
>NW_006399855.1:12101425-12139421 GCF_000299155.1 Elephantulus edwardii | reverse complement strand
AAATCAAAAGCTCTGGGAGTGGGGCCCAGCAACCTGCAATAAACAAGCTCTTCTTAGGTAATTCTGATGAACCAGTGGAATAGAAAATTCGAAAGTATAGAAAAATGGTATGAGTCACATCCTATCAAGTATCAAGTATGCAGTAACATATCAAGTGACATTTCCTCACCTGCAATTATCTATAGGAGACATAACAGGCTCATTTGACTTGATGTTACATCCTGTCTTGTCGAGTATAACTCATAGCAACCCTATAAACAACAGATCTGAACCCTGTCCTATTCTGTGCCATCTTCATCATCTCTGACACATTTGAGCCCACTGTTGCAGTCATTGTATCAATCCAACTGGTTGAGGAACTTCTTTTCTGACCCTCCACTTTTTCAAGTATGATGTTGCTTTCCAGGAAATATCCTCTCTTAGCAACAAGACTCTATGTGAGATGAAGCTTTGTTATTCTTTCCTCCAAAGAGCGTTCCAGCTGCACTTTCTCCAAGACAGATTCAGTTGTTCTTTTGGCAATCCATGGGACATTCATTACTCTTCTCCAACACCACAGCTTAAGGGCATCAATTCTTCTTTCATCCTTATTGTTCAGCTCTCTAATGTATAGCAAGTTATGGGGGGAAACCATGGCCTGAATCAGGCACATCTTATTCAAACTGACTTCATTGCTTCTAAAAATTTGGAGAAGTCCCTGACAGAAAACTTTTCCAGTGCAATACGTCTCCTGATTGCTGGTACCAAGAGTGTTGATTGCGGATGTAAGTAAGCTCAAATTGTTGAAAATTTCAGTTTTAACTCCACCTATCATGATGTTGCATATTGGTCCAGGGGTGAGGATTTTTGTCTTCTTGATGCAATCCATACTGAATGCTGCAGTCTTTGATCTTCTGATATAGGAAAAATCTTGGATGATCCAAGAAGCATCAAAAGAAGATGAAAGGAATACACATAATGACTGTATCAAAAAAAATTGGTTGACACCAAAAAATTTCAGGAAGTACTTACCATACAAACAAAAGCCAATGGCAACAAAGGAAGAAGTTCAAGTTGCACTGAAGGCATTGGCAAAAATTAAGGCCCCAGGAATCAATGTGTTTCAACTAACAAATGCAGTCCTGGATGTGCCCACAAGTTAATGCCAGGAAATATGGAAGATAGCTACTTGGCCAACTGACTGGAAGAGATCCATACTTGTTCTTACCAAGAAGGTTACCTAATAGATTGTAGAAATTATCAAACAATATCATTAATATCACATGCAAGCAAAATATTGCTGAAGATCATCCAAATATGGCCAGAGAACTGTCAAGAGTTCAAGTGGAGTTTAGAAGAGGCCATGATGGCACCAGAGATATTATTGCTGGTGTCAGATGGATCCTGGCTGAAAGCAGAGTATACCAGAAGAATGTTTGTTTGTGCTTCATTGACTATGAAAAGACGCTTGACTGTGTAGATCATAAGATACTATGACTAACATAGTCATATCTAATAGAAGAATGAGAATCCCAGAACATTTAATTATGCTCCTAAGAAACATATACCTAGACCAAGAAAACTGCTGTCTAAACAGAGCATGAGAACACCACATGGTTTAACATCAGGAAAGGTGTGAGTCCGGGTTGTATGCTTTACCTATTCAATTTGTACCTATCTACTTAATCTGACTTCCAGAAATCCCAACCTTACCACTTCCCCACATAATCTAGTTTTATTGAGACTCACAGCCCATAAAGTTCACCCACTTGAAGTGTACATTTCAATTGTTTTAATGTAGTTACGTAGTTGGAACCATAACTACAATTAATTTGAAAACATTTCATCACCCCAAAAGAAAATCCCCAAACCAATTTGTAATCTCCATGCTTTCGTAATCTCTCTCTATCCTGACATATAGCCCCTGTTGCTAGGCACTGTCAAGTTGATCCAACTCATAGCAACCCCTTGTGACAGAGTAGAATTGTACCAGATCATTCTCTCACAGAGCCACTGGTAAGTTGTAGTGTTGTTGTTGCTTTTGTTGTGAACTATTGAGTCAGAATTTCATAGTTGACTTCCCAGCAAGTTTTCAGAGGCAATATGTCAGTAGCCTAGTGGTAAGAAGCTGCACTGCAATCCAAGGACACGGTTCAAATCCATCAGCTGCTCTAAGGGAGAAAGATGGGCAATCTCCTTCTGTGTGATTTACTGCCTTTGTGAAAACCTGCTGGAGGACCAGCTATGAGTCAGCTCTCACTTGACAGCATCCAGTATGTCACAGGAGGAGATTGCCCTCTTTCTGCCATGAAGAGGTGGATCCGAGCCATGCATCTTTGAGTGAGCAGAGCAACTCCTTACCATCAGGCCACCAGAGCTCCTACTGGGTAAGTTAGAAAAGTCTAATCTATTGCCAAGTGCTTAACTACTACACTTTTGTGAGTGTTCTACTCCAAGCCTAGGAAAATGCTAATCTGCTCTCTGTCTCTGTACCACACTATTTTCTATCCAGTTGATTCCAAATTATGAAACGTCAAGCTGTAGACATGATTGCTTGGAATACAGTAGGTCCTAAATGTATGTGTAAGGAGTTCTTGTGGTGTAGTCTGAAGAGGGTTGCACTCATAACCTAAAGGTTGTCCTTTCCAGTGTTTCAAATCTAGCAGCAGCTCTACATAGAAAGATGGTAATCCTCATGTGAGCTGTGAGTCAGTTCTGATGGGAAGGCAATGGGAAAGAGAAAAATTTATGTAGATATCACCTTGTTGAGTTAGGACACTAAGATATAGAAAACACTCCAAACTATGAGACACGATGCTCCTAAAAATTGCTTCAGAAAGTAGTGGCTAAACTATGCTGGGCCAGATTTTCAATATCTCCTTAAATCCAGTTTTATTTTAATCCACCTTTGCCCAGCAACTTTTTAAAAATTTCTATCGTATTTTTTTTCTTAAAAATTGAGACCTTTTTAGTAAGAGATGGCATTCTGGTAAGAGATGGAGTTCTTGTGGCCAAGTGGTAAGAACTTGTGCTGCCAACCCAAAGCAATGGTTCAAATCCACCAGCTGCTTCTCAGAAGGAAGATAAGTCTTCTCCTGTGCAATTCACAGCCTCTGAAAATCTGCTGGACGGTCAGCTGAGTCAACAGTACCTAACAAAAACAAGGCCCAAGAGATCATTCCTGGTGGCCCAGTGATTAAAGCATGTTGTTGTTGACCAAAATGTCAGGGACTCTGACCCACCAGCAAATATGGAGGGAAAAGATAAAAGAGTTTTTGTCTGTAAGGAAGAGCTACTGCCTTGAAAGCCCTACTCCACCCTACAGAATCAGCAACAATGTTTGGTTTTAGCTCTTAAGAGAATCCCTGGCGGTATTTCCTGTGCCAAGGGTGAAAAAAAAAAAACCAACCAGCCTACATTTTAAAGTCACGTGGGAGGATGATCCATGTTACAAATGTTTAAAGCCCTTCTAAAATGCCAAAAATGTCCTCCTCCTTCCTTGGTCGCCTCCTGCTTCTTCCTCTAATTCCAATTTTAAATAAACAAAAGTTGGCATTTACATTTTATTTGGTTTTGTCAAGCAGATGTACTCCCATTTCCCCAGCCATTCAGCTCCATTCTAAGTCCTAGTGGAATGTGACTCCTCACTCTTCGGAATCTTTCCCACCATTCTGAGCAGAGTGCTCTGTGTGATTACGTGGTTATTTATTGCTCTGTTGGCAGCACAGAGCCTAGCAGAATCCTTTAACCAACACAGGCCAACAGTGAAGCGGTTCTCCATTAAAAAGGGATACTTTCTTGTAGGCTTTTCTAGGAACCAAGATGTCACTTGTACTACTTGTTTCCATGAAGAAACGTATTCATAAGAAAAGCTGGCTGCCACCTTGTGTCACAGCCTGCTTGTGATATGAGATATAAAAATTTTTCAAAATGGGCATCTGACCCAAAATAAAAATAGCTCAACTAGTTCTAAAAAAAAATAAAAATGCAGAGTTAGCCTTTCACATATTTAAAACTGAATAACCCTATTTAGTAATAGGAACCAGTTCTATTATTAAGTTTTTATTACTTCGGCTAAGACTGTAAATCTGTAACCAAACTATACTAAAGTCATTATGTGAAATCTCCCAGAGAACTCATGCTTCTGGGTAATGTGATGTTTAACAATCTGTTCCCAACAGTAACCATCACATCATCATTCTGCTATTTTATAAATCAGTTCATGAAGCCTCCTCCAAAATTATAAGCATTTATGTCTTTCCATCATTCAAAGTGTCCATTTGTATTATTAGAACCCATAATAAGAAAGGTCACTCTCTAGTACAGAGATCAGGAGATGTGTTGCACCGGGAAAGTCCGCAACCAGGGACTTCTCCAAATTATTGAGGAGCAAGGAGATAGCAGTTTGAAGACTAACATTAGAATCTGATTTAAGCTATGGTCTTGTCAATCGCTGTCAATTCATCAGAGAGCTGAAGAGTGAAAAAGGAGATAGAAGAAGAATTGATTCCTTTGTGCTGTGGTGTTGAAGAAGTGTACTGAATATCCCATGGACTGCCAAAAGAACAAACAGATGTATTTTAGAGAAAATGCAGCCACAGTGCTACTTGGAGGTAAAGATGACAAAGCTCCGTCTCACATATTGCTCTGAGAAGCTAGTCCTTGGAGAAGGACATCATACTTGGAAAGGTGGAGGGACAGCAAAAGAAAGGAAGACTCAACTAGATGAATTGACATGCGTGACCATAGTAATACGCTCAAAGATATCAAAGCTGATGAGGATAGCATAGGATAGAATAGGGTTCAGAACTGTCATCAATAGGGTCACTATGAGTTTTACTCAACTCAATGGCATCTAACAACAATAACAAATCATACTTTGATCCTATTTGTTGAATAAAGTTGTACACTCTGCTTATCTATGGATGAATATATAAGTAAACTGTGATATATAGAGATAGAGATAGAGACAGATAGAGATAGACATCACACTGATATAGAGAAAGAGAGAGAATATAATACTACGCAACTGTGAAAAATAATGAACACTCAGCATATCTTCAACATGGATGAATTTAGAGGACAACCTGCTGAGTGAAATAGGTCAATCACAAAAAGACAAATATCACATGACCACATCATTATTTTTTAAAAATCAAGAATAAGGGAGCTCTGGTGGCCTAGTGGCAAGAAGCTAAACTGTAATCCCAAAGACACACTATTCAAATCCACCAGATGCTCCGCTGGAGAAAGAGGGGCAATCTCCTCCTGTGCCAGTCAGATCTGATTCGACAGTACACAACAAGAAGAAGAAAAGAAAGACAAGAAGCCGCACGGCAATCTCAAAAAATCAAGAATAAATACACACAAAGAAAGCCAAGTTCATTGATGATTAATTACTAGGGACAAAAAGGACAAGGAGAGGGAGTCGTTTTCCAGATAGCAATTACTTGTTACCTTTAGAAATAGGAAAAGTAAGACCAAAGACATGTGAAGCCAGCACAACCTGGCCAAAAAAGATAACGATGCTAAGAAGCACTCAAGAGAAGGATAGTTTTTATAAAGGCTGTAAAATAAAATTTTGCAATGACAGTAAAAACAACCAAAAAATAGAAAAGTGATTACACGGGCAGATCATGATGCATATATGCTGCTGAAAGGCATACAGGAGTAAATGTGCGTTACTGCATAGATGTATCTGTAGGCATGTGTATGCATGTGTTTGTGTGATCTGCACCTGTTGTTGTTGTTGTTGTTGTTACGTGCCATCAAGCCACCTGTGACTCATAGCTGCTCTGTGTACAACAGCCCTAAAACCTGCTCTATCCCTTGCCAATCTTATTGTCTCAACACACCTACCCCATTACCCAGTCACTGAATCAATCCACCTCATCGAAGGTCTTCCTCTCCTGCACTGTCCCTCCACCCTCCCAAGAATGTCATTCCTCTCCAAGGACTGATCCCGCCTTACAACATGTCCAAAGTATGTCAGATGGAGCTTCAGAATCCTTGCCTCCAAGGAGCAGCCCGGTCTCACCCTCTCCAGGACAAACCTGTTCATTCTCCTAGCAGTCCTTGATATATTCAATAATCTTCTCCAACACCACAGCTCAAAGGTATCAATTCTCCTCCTGTCATCCCTCTTCATTGTCCGGCTCTCTGATGCATAGTAAGTGATTGCAAAGACCATGGCCTATATCAGGCACACCTTAGTCTCCAATCATTGCTCTTCAGACTTTCCCAACTATATCCACATGTATAGCAAACCACATGGGGACACAATCACAGAGGTTTCCTAGGTACTTTCAAACAACCTGAGGGATTATCACTAAATTACTGGATTAGAAGGTTAGGGACAATAGTCTCAAGGGAAAATTTATCCCATTGCTTCACAGAGATACTGCTCAACATGCTAGATTGTTAGAGTCTTGGGTCTTAAAAGCTTGTGATGGACATCTAATACAAGTATTGTCCTCTACTTGTATGGAGTAAAGGGAAGAAAACCAAAGGCTGATAGAAGAAGCTACTCCGTAGGACTAATAACCCACAGGAACTAGTCTGTTGTTGCTTTCGTGTGACCTCTTTCATCGATGACCTTCCAGCTGGTTTTCGGAGGCAGTAATGGCACAGGAGGAGATTGCCCATCCTTCTCCCGTAGAGCAACTGGTGGATTCTAACTTCATGCCTTTGGGACTGCAGCACAGCTTCTTACCCCTGGGCCACCAGAGCTCCCTCACTAAAGGGAACCACAGCCTTCTCTAATACGGGGGCAGAAGAACTAGATCAGCAGAACTCTTCCTGCCCAGGAACATATAGAAGGCCCTAGGTATAATGAATGAAAATTGTAGAAAACTCAAATTTCCTTAATTAATAAATAAAAAGATCAGACTTACTGGATCAATAGAAACTAGAGGAATCCCTAAAACTATTGCTTTTAAATTTGGGTTTTTAGCCATTTTGTCAGTCACCTTTCTGCCAAACAACAAATTGGTTTACGGAATAAACAATATCATCCATGAGTAATACACTCCAGAAACAATTACCTACGTGAGACCAAACCACCTACATTTATCCAGAAGCAAAGATAAGATGGCAAGGAGGGGAGACCTAGACCAATGGAAATGGGACAAATAAGCTGGAAATAATATGAGTGCTCACACAGTATAGAAATTGTAACCAATATCATGGAATAATCAGTACAAAGATTATTAAAAGAGACATAATTTGCCATGCAAATGTTCACCTTCAGCACATTATTATATTTTTTTCTTTTGTTCTTTTCTTATTATGGACCATTGAATCAGATCTGACTGGCACAGGAAGAGACTGTCCCTCCTTCTCCAGCGGAGAATCTGGTGTATTCAAACTGCGTGCCTTCGGGATTGCACCAAAGCTTCTTGCCACTTGGCCACCAGAGCTCCCTGTTTCTAAAAAGAAATAAAAGCAAAGGAGTCCTCTGGCCCCAAAGAAGCAACAAAGCTAACATCAATCTCTTCAAAGGTAATGGATTCTTTTTCTATGGGTTAATATCTAATTTTTGTATATTATCTATGACTGAGTCATCGTCAGCTGGACTGCACATAACAACAGTATTGCCCAGCCAACTCTGCACAGGTGATAGAAAACTTTTCTCTTGTCTACTAGCCTGAAGTTTAGCAGTTCAAAGTTACCTGTGGTACCACAGAAGAAAGGCCTGGCTTTCATGAAGATTTCAGCCAAGGAAACCCTGTGGGGTAGTTCTACTCTGTAACCCCAAGCATCACGATGTGTCTGGATCTTAATGGATTTGGCTTTAGTTTGATATGCCTATCCTGAAATGCAGTTTCCCTCAGGCTGAATGGATCAATTTTGCCCGTTATAAATTTTTCCCCCAAATCTTTGGAAAAACAAACATAAGAAGATATTACAGTAAACCCTAGGAAATGTATATAATTCCAGAGAATTAAAGCTCATTCTTCTGTTTTTGTGTTTGAAAGAAAAGATGTGAAGTACTAAAAGAGAAATTGCCTAGAAGCTTCTATGTCTTCATAATCACTACAGAACATACTAATATCCGAGTCCTCATAAAACTTTACACCTTGCAAAGTAGCATGGATATAAAAATTCAGAGCTTTTAAATTATTTAATGTTATGAAATTGCCTTTGTTAGCCCAAGACCAACAAGATCTAAAGTCATCCCCCCTTCCCTGTCTCTGTGCGTTTCTGTGGGCCCCCCCCAACCCAGCACCCCAGCTGAGTTACCTGTTTTCCAGGTCAGGATTCACTCCTTTATTCCGCTACATTACCTGATGTCGTATTTGTTCCTGTTCCTGTTCCTGTTCCCTGAAGAGAGCCTGGGATCTTCAGAGCAAAGATTTGTTTGTTCACCTGTTTCATTCTATGTTATCATGGTTTGGTTCAAGTTTACACAGCAGTTCTGTACAGCTTGTATAGAAACTCTAGCACTTTCTACACAAGTGGGTTTGTAGCATTCTTTAAGTTCTTCACAATGCGTGAGCATTCTTATTCCTTCCATTCTTGTTGTTCCATTTCCACTAATCTAGTTTCCTTGACTTGTACATTCTCATTTTTGTTTTAAAGTAATTGTTGATCTCAAAAAAGGACATTTTTATTTTTTAAAAAAATTTTCTTTTAATTGTGATTTTTACAAAAGTCTACAGAAAAGTCAGATTTTCATTCATCCATTGTTAAACATTTTCACTCTCTCTCTCCCGCCCTCAGTTCACTTTTGTGTGTTGGGTTTTTTTTAAATATTCAGAGCACAGTACTTAAGAGGTGATATTCATTACTTTTTAAGCCAAGTTGTTATTTAAAAGCAAGAAGTTGGCTTCAGGGCAGATTTTGTTTCAAGGCTTAAAGGGTATCAGTGCATTAGTTTCAGGGAGTCTCGAAGAATCCCTCCAGATTCAACTAGTCTAGTCAGTAAATCTGGCCCCAAATTTGCCTTTATGGATTTTTATTTGTTTGTTGGAGGCTTTTTGTTTGGTTTGTTGTTTGTTTTGATATCCTTAGTTTCCAGCATACAACCTGAAAAGAGGATCAATCCCAACAACTCAGCTCACTGCTGTCACGTCTGAGCCCGCTCATCACACACACATATATACACATGCTCAGCAGGTTTTCAAAGACCATAAATTGCAAGACAGGAGACTGCGCGTCTTTCTCCCACAGAGCAGCCGGTGGATTCAAACCACATTCCTTTGAATGGGCAGCACAACTCCTTACCACTAGGCCACCAGTGCTCATAAAGAGGATAAGTGGTTTCTTTAAAAAAAAATAAATAAATAAATAAAGAAGGCAGGGAGCTCTGGTGGCCTACTGGCAAAAAGCTGCACTGCAATCCCAGAGGCCTGCGGTTCAAGTCCACCGGACGCTCTGCTGGAGAAGGAGGGGCAATGTCCCCCTCCTGTACCAGTCAGATCTGATTTGACGGTACACACACACAAAAAATAATAAAATTTTAAAAAAATAATTAAAAAAATAAAGAAGGCAGGTCAGTGAAATAGGTGAATGCCCTGCTTCTCCCATCTCAGCCCTCTGCCCTTCACACAGCAGCATCAGCTTCACAATTCAGATAAACAGTGAGAAGCAGTAGGAGTTTTCTTATTGATCTCTCAGAATGCAGAAGGCTGACCTAGCTGGGAACCCGGCTCAAATTTCAGTGATAAATGCTCCCTTAGCCCTCAAGTCTCTGGTTGACCAGAATGAGCACCTGGAGCCCATCTGCTGCAAAGTGAAAAGGTCTGTAACTAAATAAACCCGTAAAAAGGAAGTACTTTTTCAAGAGTGTCGTCTTTCTTCATTTACAGATTTGACACCAAAGGCTTTTAGGAGGTGCCCTGTTTATATTGGACCAATTTAAGACATATTTTCATCCAAACCACCAAGATCACAAGACTTTCACAGCGATATTAACACCTGGGGCCCAGCTGTCAGTGCCATGTGGTACCAACACCAACGCAGAGAGAAGAGAAAAAGCAAAGATGTCAGGATCTGGAAATATTTTCTCGGTTTTACAGGGAAAACAGCCAGCACACTATTGCTAAGAGGGTGTGGAAGCTGACCTCACCCTCTCTGGGGCCTCTCCTGACATCCGAAGATGCAAGAAGCTGCAGCTTTACACTAGGAGCAAGTTTTATGTTTATTTTCATTAATAAAACCAAAACCAAGCCCACTACCTGAGAGTCTTATTTCAAACCACAACAACCCATAAGGTAGAACAGATACGCTCAGTCTTTATGGAAACAGTCTGCCTCTTCTTTTCCCCATTAATCCGCTAGTGAGTTCTTATCAATCGGCTTTTTGAATGGCTAGTCAAGCAAGCACTTTAACTACTGCACCACTAGAACCCCTACTTGTCATGAATAAAAGAGTACTGACTGTTCGCTTGAAAGAAAGCATGACAGTTGTTAGGTGTCGTCTAGTTGGCTTCTATGCATAGTGACTCTCTGGACAACCTTGACCAACCCTGGACCATCCTCACAATCTCCCCCCCCCCCCAGTGCTTAAATCGGCTGTTGCAGTCACCGGGTCAATCCATCTCTGATCGTATGGCATGGCAGCAGCACTAAGCAACACAAGGCAAGAAATCAAACTTTAAAGAAGATGGTGTTACAGACCGTTACGAAACTCTCCACACACTCTTCTAGATGTAGCTAAGGAACTCCATGTACGGCAAATGTAAGCGACAAAGGGAGAATTAACTGTTGAGCTCGGAAGAGTTGCAGCTGTGATCCCAAAGCAGGCCGTTTTCTTCTTCTCCGGGCCGCCTCATCCCTCCACCAGCAGGGGGCAGGCGAGGCCCAGGAATGTGCTCGCCACGCGCGCAGGCTTGGGGCCGCAGCTGTGTCTCCTTCTGGCTCCAGGCTTCCCAGCTCAGGGCAATTTGCCTTTGCTTTTCGCCCCAGGGTGCTGTCTGACGGTGGGGGTTTGGCCCCAAAGCACATCTCAAACCAAAACTAAATCCGCTGCTTTTGAGTTGATTCCAGTTTCTGGCGAGGCTCCATTGGGTTCTGAGGCTGTAAGTTTTAGGTCTATTGGAGAAGATCTGTTAGCAGCTCAACACTTATTATGGTGCTACCCACGCTTCAGAATCACGTGGGACAGTGCGCTCTACCACTGACCGGTTAAAGTGAATTAACATTCTGCTTCAGATGAGAGGGATGTTGATTATAAACACAACGTAGCTGTTAAAAGGGATTAGGGGGGGTTGTGGGGGAGGGGGATCACCTATCTATGGTGGAATATGAGATTTTACAACAAAAGCACATTTTTGTCAATACAAAGCTGAAAGCTATATCGCTCACAATTACCTTTTTTAAATATCACAGTCATCTAATAATTTTTTCCTTTTTTAAAAAAAAATCTTTTAAAGATATTTTCATCCTGGGCTGTTCTGAGTGCATCAAATTTTATTAATGGAAAATAATTAAGTACTGAAACATATGGAGAGTGGCACCCTTGTCTTATTTGCCTATTTGCCATAGACTCAAATATATTAGGTAACTTGTTTATTAAACCTAAGGTTACTGGGGAGTGGAGTCAACTCAGCAGCCACAATCCATTTGTCATTCAACAACAAAATGGTAGCTGCATGTCTATTTAAAAAGACAAATATCACACAATGGAAGTTCCTCTTGTTCCTCAACTCTAAGTCACATTTCTACTCCTTACTCTGCCTGTAGAGGTAACCACGAGATGAGGATGTGACTTTATGCCTTTAGTACCTACATAGCATGATGGTCCATTTATATATCAGCTTGGTTGGGCTCTGGTGTCCACTCAATTGGTTGAACACTACTCTACATGTTGCCATGAGGGTATTTTACTGATGTAGTCTTAAGTAGATTACATTCAATAAAGTGGATGGGTTTGATCTAACCAGTGAAAGGCCCTAAGATTTACAAATGAGCTTTCTAAGAGAATCATCCCCTAAAACTATTCCAAGTAAACCAGCTTGATTTTCCAGCCTTGCTTGGACTTGTCAGGCCCTGAAAATATGTGGGTTAATTCTTTAAAATCAGCCTGTGTGTATGTATCCAGCTGGTTCTGTATCTCTAAAAAACCTGGCCATGGTCTTCACAATTACTTGCTATGTTTCAGAGGGCTGAACAATGACTAAGGATGATAGAAGAATTAATGCCTTTGAGCTGTGATGCTGGAGAAGAGTCTTGAACATACCATGGGCTGCCAAGAGAACAAACAGGTGTGTTTTGGAGAGGGTGAAACTAAGTTTCTCCTTGGAGACTAGGATTTTGAAGATCTATCTCACATACTTTGGGCATGTGGCTAGGAAGTACCAGTCCCTAAAGAAGGACACCATACTCAGAAAAGTGAAGGGACAGCACAGGTGAGGAAGGCCCCGGGTGAGACGGATTGACAGGATAACTGGAGTAATGGGATTAAGTGTGTCTGAGTCAGTGAGACTGGCTCAGGATAGAGCAGAATTCAGAGCTGTTGTACATAGGCTCGCTATGAGTCGCAACTGACTTGATGGCACATAATAACGATAACATAATTATTTATTTAGATAGATAGTTTTTGTTGTGTACCATAGAGTCAGACCAAACCATAGCTCTAGTGGGTTTTCAGAGGCAGTTAATCGCACAGGAGATTGCCTTCTCCTGCCGAGCAGCTGGTGGCCTCAAACTGCATGCCTTGGGGACTGCAACACAGCTTCTTGCCACTCAGCCACCAGAGCTGCTTGCTCTCTTTCTCTTTTTTCTCTCTCTCTCCACATACACACACACACAGAGAGAGAGAGAGAGTTTTCTATTTACATTTACACAGATGGATGCATAGAGTACATAAAGTTTACCAATTTTTCCACCTATCATTATATCTTTGTGATAAAATAAAATCTACCATCTATTTGTATTAAAACACAACTCTAATTCATTTCAATTTGTATATGTAGTCTTTCAATATATATCACAATTTTTCCTCCACCAATCAGACCTTTTGCTATTGCACTATACTTACATTACTATACTTAACATCTTCGTTCATTTCTCTTCATGTTGAATGTTTCTTTAAGGTTTAGTGTTTATAAAAAAAAAGGGAGGACATGAACTATACACACTTTCAATTGTATAAAGACAAAAGCATTGCCATTTAATTGATCATCTGACTCACAGCAAACTTGTTGGACCGAACAAAACTGTTTCCAAAGCTGTAAATCTGTATGCAAGCAGACGACCATATGCTTCCAAGGTGGGTTCTATTTAAAATTTAATTTATTATTTTGTGTGTGTGTACCGTCAAATCAGATCTGACTGGTACAAGAGGAGGACATTGGCCTTCCTTCTCCAGCAGAGCATCTGGTGGATTCGAACCGTGCGCCTCTGGGATTGCAGTGCAGCTTTTTGCCACTAGGCCACCAGAGCTCCCTGGTGGGTTCTATTTAATGGGGTGTTTTTTGGTTAGCAGCTGACCACTGAACTGCCAGGTCTCTTTCAATTGTACTGATGTTAGATAAGTACTTCCAAGTTGGTTCCAACCTAACATGACCCTATATACAGAAGAACAAAACCAAAGGTCACTTCGATGTCATCATCACTGCTTGAGCCCATTGCTGCAGCTCCTTAATCAATCCATCTCATCGATGGATCTTCTTTTCCATTGTTTCTACTTTATCAAGTCTCATATCTTTTCTTCACCAGGGACTGACTCCTTCTGATAACATGCTCAAAGTGAGACTTAAGTTTCACCATCCTCAAACTCCAAGGCGCATTCAAGCTGCATTTTTTTCCAAGACAGAGTCATAGATCATCAAATGACTCCGCAGGGCTATTTATTAATTTCTACTCCTCATTAACTGCCAAAGATAAAAGAACACAGCCTTCAATATGGATTGCATCGCAACATTAAGAAGACAAAAATCTTTTCCACTGGACCAATAAGCAACAACATAATAGCTAGAGAAGATTAGGATTGCTAATGATTACTTTGCTTGGATCTACAATCAACACCCTTGGAACCAGCAGTCAGGAAATCAGGAGACATATTGCATTTAGGAAGTCTGCAGTCAAGAGACTGCCTTAAATTACTGAAGAGCAATGATGTCAGTTTGAAGACTCAAGTGCCCATGATACAAGCCCTGGTGTTTTCAATCACTTGCTAAGTATCTGAGAGCTGGACAGTGATAAAAGCCTTTGAGCTGTGAGGGTGGAGAAAAGAACGGAATTATCTCATGGATTGCCAAAAGAAGAGATGTCTTGGACAAAGTGCAGCCAGAATCCTGCCTGGAGGCAAGAATGACATGTTGCTAGGAGAGGACATTCCTTGTAGAAGAACATCAGACTTGGAACAGTGGAGGGTCATCAAAAGTGTGGAAGACCCTTAATGAGATGGATTGAAACAGATTGGAGCAATGGGATCAAGTGTGTCAGATGATGAGGATGGCACAGGAGAGGCCAGGACTATTGATAAGAGTGTCGTTATGAGTCATACTCAACTCAAGGGCACCTAACAACTCCTGGTTGGCAGCCTATGTGATTTCATTTGCCCATATGAACCATCACTGTGATTAAAATGATCTTTTATTGTCAACACAAGTCCTGTGTGGTCATTTCATTAAACAAAATATTCATTCATTTGTATTTCCATGATAGCTACTGAACATCTTCTCCAGATATTAGTAAATCCTTGAGGTTTTCTTTTATGTTATTATTATGAGCCTATTTTCTATTAGGTTGTTAATCTTTATCATATTGATTTTTTTTATTATTTTGTGATTTTAACCAAAGTTTAAAGTTGGATTTTCATTCATTCATTGTTGCATTTTCCTCCCTAACCCTCCCAGTTCACATTTTTTCCATAAAAAATATTCATTCATTGTTGTGTCATTTCCTCCCTCCCCTAGCCCACCACCTCTTATTCTGGACTGTCATCATACAAACAATGCCTAATCATATATTCCTTTTAAACAGTTCTTTTTTTCTTCTGTTCCAATGCACTTTTATCCCCTTTTCTAAGTTTCCCCCAACTAACATGTCAGTTCTATTTTATAACAGTGGTGTTAACCTATCTTATTAAGAGTACTTTATATATGTTTGTTGTTGTTGTTAAGTGCCATTGAGTTCTAGGCGACTCATAGTGACCCTATGAATGAAAGACCTGAACATTTGTATAGTTTTTCATCTTTTCTCCAGGTTTACAGGGTTTTTGGAAGCAAGCCATTTCGGAAGTGGATGCCACTCCTGCTTCCAAGCTTGTTTTAATCAGGGAGCTCCACCAAACACTGTCCACAATGGATAACCGTTATTGCCTTGGACAAATCAATGTCACAGTGTTCAGCTTCACAGCAACCATGAGTTAACCTCTGTATGGCAAGTGGACAGACCAGGGCTATAGAACCTAGAAGAATGTTTGACCAAAACAATTAAAAACAGGCCTGAGGGCCGCAGATTAAAGTCACCCACATTTGGCTTGGAAGTATCACTTTCTGTCCACCAGGCCAACTGAGCTCTCTCTATGTTGCTATTGTTGTTAAGTGCCATCAAGTCTATATAAGTTATTACTTAACTTACATATGTTTACATGTTGTAAATCTTTCAAATCTAACAACTGCATATTGGGCTTTAACATGTAAACAGAAATCTTCTTAATCTGCTATTCCTGAAATAGATGATACCATGCTAAACTCAAGTATTCTGGTGGCTTAGGGTTTAAGAGTAGCACTGTCAACCGGAAGGCATGCAGCTCAAATCCACCAGCTGCTCCTTGGGAGAAAGACGTACAGTCTCCCTCTGTGCGATTTACAGACTCCAAAAACTTGCTGGAGTGTCAGCTGTGCGTCAGTTTCAACTCAACAGCAGTTAGTTTGAGTTTTTTATCCTAAACTCAGACTAGTTTATACAGCCATAATATCTACCCAAACTACCACTATTGATTCCACATCATAGCAAGCCTACAGGACAGAGCAGAACTGCCCCACAGCATTTCCCCCACTGTTAATCTTTGCAGAAGCAGATTGACACATCTTTCTCCCATTAAGCAGCTAATAGGTTTGAATTATCAACCTTCTGGTTAGGAGTCAAGTGCTTAAACCACTGTGCCACAAGGCTCTTCTATAAGATTTCCAGCTATCAATAATACCACAGTCATAACCACATAATCTTCATTTGGATAGCACTTTTTAACTTTTTTGTTTGCACTTTTTACTTTTCAGATCATCCTTTAATCACCAAATTTCAGCCCAAAAGACCTTAGAAGGCTGGTGGAACTTAATTTCCTCACTTATAAGACAGAAACTGGTTCTGTAGGTTCTAATTCTTTTAATGATCAAAGTCTTACCTGGGTTTTGTTTTTTGGTTTTGTTTTTTTTTTGGTTTGGTTTTGTGCTTTTTTTTTTTTTTTTTCAGTTGAGGGTGGTAGGAAATGTCCAGCGGACAAACTTGTCTGTAGTCACATCACTACTTAGTAGCAGAATAGGGTCTGAGGTCTTATCACCTCTGGACAGTGTCTCTTACCCCGAAAGTCCTTATTAGTAATACCCTGAATCAGCACCAAGCAAGCAGTTTGATTCCTTAATAGGTGTGACCTTCTGAAACACAAGGAGGTATGTCAAACATCCCTCCCCCTCTTCTCTCATACAGATGAAGCCCATTCCAGTTCCTCTGCTCCCAACAAGAACAGGGTCACATGAACACAATGGACTTTTTCAACAACATTTATTAAGCATTAAGAAGACAGGGACCTGACTGTGTACTAAGTGCTACAGACAAGTTTCTGTTGCAAAGACTCTAGAGGTAGTGCTCAAAGCTGTTTTATTTTTATTATTATTGCATCCAGAAACATGGATTTGCCCCGAACATGCACTGAAGACAGCACCCAAATGGAATTGGTTATCATCTCAGTATCAGTATCAGATAAAGTATCAGATAATGAAATAAGAGCGGCTATCACACTGGAGATGGAAAAGACCCAAGGCAGCCAGCCAGAGATTTTTCAGAGGACCTGTGACCCCATATAACCCCAAGGAGAGATGTGAAGAGAGGCCCACCCAGCCCCTGGGATTATCTGGTGACCATCATGTTCCTATTTCTGAGCATGTTGGCTTTACACATGACTTAGAGTTCACAAGTGACCTCTTTTCCATTTCTCCAGAAATCAAATGTACCTCAACTTATCACACAAATTCCTCTAATTGCTAGTTTTTATTTAAAAAAGGTTAAGATGCAGATGTTAGAGGGCAAATGCAGTCTGAAAATACCTTTTGAAAGTACTATTATTCTACCTTATAGCTGATAGATCTATAGATGATCTAAAATTAGAATTGTCTTAATTACTTTTGGAACAAATTGTGAAATAAACATTTTGTTTCCCTGCCTCGAGTCATCCGTCTTGATTCCTCTCCAGATCAAAGGTTTACTCTGCACACTACGTTAAGCATGAGCAATGTTCCAGAATTATCTGCAAGGTGGATGAGGAAAGGCTTGATGGTACCCTCACCACCGTCTTTTAATTTTAGAGCTTCAAAGAGACACCAAAATTTAGAGTCGGAGAATTCATTCGTAACTACAGAAACACGTGACAAATAATGCCGACAAAGCTCCCTAAGAGTCCTTCACGTTGCAAAGGTCTCTGTAACTTCCGCGAGAAGATGCGCCTTCACTGTACCATTTGGTAAAGACTCATTAACATTTACACAAGTGTTACATTCTACTTATACTCTGAAAGTTGTTTTTTTTTTATCCTATATAACTTTACAAGAGTTGAGACTTGAAATTGAAGGGAAACTTCGGAAACACTGTGGTAGTTATGGGGACTCAAAAGCCTGTGCCTGCCCCCTAAACAAGAATGGTAAAGAGCTCCCTGAGTAGTGATGGGTCTGCCTTCAGCACAGGCCTTGGAAAGTGCCAACTGCTTCTCCAGCATAAAGAAAGGGTCCAGGTAGAAAGTCGTCAGCAAAGCAGCTGCCCCAGCGATGTGCTAGGCCTGGCCCTCATTCAGCCCAGCTTGGAAGCACAGGCCCCTCCTGTGTCTGAGGTCTGGCTGCACCTATGCTGACTCAGGCCGGATGCCAGGCCACTGGGACCCAGAGCTGCTGCGGCATCCTTTCAGGCGTTTGAAAGCCCACAGCAGTGCCTGGTAGCCCCAGCCTGCTTGACCTTCCCCTTTGCTTCCAGAGCAATCTGCCCTTGTCTGAAGACCTTGAAAGTGGGTAAAAAGGAAGGAAAATGGGAGGGTTGTGGCCACTGGAGCTGAGGCTTAAATTCCTGAGCGGCTCATACAGGGTCCCACACAACAGAAGTGACAACCAGCTCCCAACCTATTCATTCCTTGTTCACCCTTCTGCTGAGAATTTGCATTTCCACACCACATATACTGAATCAAAATCTATAAATTTAGCAAGATCCCTAGGTGATTTTTAGATACACACTGGGTTCAAATGTAGACTCTTGAGTACACCTAAGGTGGAAATGCAAATTCTCACCTCAGAACAAAATAAAAACTCTGCCAGAGACTCCTTCCAGGTTTCTGGAGAAAAAGTCAACAGAGACTCAGTCCAGAATAATGACACCATCTCAGACACACAGAATCCTCTTCTATCCCCAGGCACACCATGGACGCTCCCTATCCCGGCCTCCCTCAGCTTAGTTGTAGGACAGGTAGTCAATGAGCCGCGGAGGGATATTTAACTTGGCGATTTTCTCCAGTCCTCTGACGCCAGTGGCCTTCCTCAAGCTCACTCTGCATAGCTGTGACAGGGTCAGAGGTGTCTCTGGGAAAAAGAACAAGGAAGGTGTGAGGCCAGATTAAGGAAATAACATCAAAGTCTTGATATTAATACTTGCTGAGCCAGAAGAGCCAGGGCCAGATCTCAGGGAGGGTGCACGGTGTTAGGTAAGAAAACAAGACACAGGGAGCTCTGGTGGCCTAGTGGCAAGACGCTGCACTATAATCCCAGAGGTACGCGGTTCAAATCCACCAGATGCTCTGCTGGAGGAGGAACAATCTCCTCCTGTACCAGTCAGATCTGATTTGACGGTACATGTAAAAATAATACAATAAAAATTTTTGTTAAAAGAAAACAAAACACATATTCGTCCCTAAGAAACATGCCCGCACCCTATTGCAACTAACAGTGGTAGTAAGTTTCTTTTCAGGCAGAACCTGCTTAAATTGATTCCCTAAGCATTCCTAAAACCACTAGCTCCAACTACTACCTGTTCTTCCTCTAGAGGCAGCAGAGAGCCTTCAGCTGGCAGGGGTGACGGAGCATGCAAATCATCCCCAGTAAGTGATGACCCGTTAGCCTCTGCAACAGGTCCATCTGCTAGCTGCCTGCCCACTTAATGACCTTTCCTATGGACCATTTCCGAATTCTCCACTTTCCTATATGAGTAAACATGGAACCCTTTCTTTATAAGCCCAAACAATTCTGCAGTGAATCATGCGTTAGCTTTGCTGATTCTCCATGTCTCCCTTTACAAAGCAGTTTTACTCTGCAAAGTATTTTCCCTAAAAAACGTCTTTCTCTGCTTGCACAGAGAAGCTTGAACTCCTATTTTTCTGTTATTACTTAACAGAAGAAAGAATTAAAATTTAAAGAGTACACTGCAGACATTTGGCTACCACATTTAAGGGGTCATCTGGCTACAAAACTGGTGAAGATGGGATGTGCCCTCCATGCCTTATCTGGACGGTAACTTGAAAGAACAGTCAAGGAGCTGGAAAGAGAAGTTCAGGAAGTAGGCTTCTGTTGAGTTCACTGGGATTTTAATTTTTAAAGAATTTTTTTTTTGGTCATAGTGTTATACTTCAGCACACAGATTTGTAAGCAAATAATCTGGGGCTGGTAGGCTCATCTGAAACACTCCCGGACTAATGAACACTGGTGGAAGGGTTAACCCCTGGGCTTAGCACATAGTGTCTCCCTGCTGCTCCAGGTCAGTTTACAAGTTAGCAATTAAACAAGAGCAAATGCAACAGCATTAAAGAGTTCTAGTAGACCCAGTATTCAAAACACACTGATGGATCAGCTTTTAAGGATTAAAGGCAAGGGCATAGCTGGAGTGCAAGGAGGGATGGATAACAACCAGGGACAAAAGATGAAGGCTGGGCTGGTATCCCCAACAAATTAATGAGTGGAAGCACAGGCACGCCTCCGCGATACCACAGGCTCAGTTCCAGACCAGCCAATGAAGTGAGCACCTCAGTAAAGCAAGTTATAGGAAAATTTTGTTTCCCACTGCATAGAAAAGTTATGTTTATACTATACTGTAGTCTCAAAAGTGTGCAAAAGCATTAGGGAATGTTTTCAATATTGCAGCACTTGCCAAAATGTAACAGCCACTCCACCAGGGAGAGAACTTCAGGCCCGGGTAAAACTACTAAGGGAAAAATGGCAGGCATAGATTTGCATGAAGCAGGGCTGCCTCGGCCTTTGATTTGTAAAAAGCGTATTATCTGTGAAATACCCTGAAGCACAGGGCACCACAAGAAGAAGGTAAGCCTCACTTTCGTAGTACTCGAAGCACTTGGCCGGGGCACTGCTGCTCCATGTGTAGTCAGAAGGCTTCTTCCCTCGGTTGTCGCGGGCGTAGATGTTCCCTCCAAACTCAATGAGCATCTCAATGAGGTCTACGTTCTTCACCTTGGCTGCATGATGGAGGGCTGTCTCGTGAAGCTTTGCTGCATTCACATTGGCCCCTAAAGGTCCAGAGAGGGAATAAATTCCACCAAGAAGAGAACTTTAGACCAAGAAAAAAGCTAACATACTTTGGCTCTCAGCAGTTTGCAAAAACAATCCTCACCCACGAAACTAAATCAGAACAGGTGAACAGGCTCTACTGAAGCTTTTTCCAAAACCTGAAAGCAGGAGTTCTTCTCCCCTCTCCCCCCCACCCTTAGAGAAAGAGAGCTAACTGCAGTAATACTACTAGAAGCAGGAACAAAAAGAAGACAAACAAAATCAAAACATCCTTATGACTTAATAAATAAATGTCAGGGAGGTAGTTACACAGCTAACCCAAAGGTGGCATCTCCCTGGTGGTGTGAGTCCACCAGCAGCTCCTCCAATGGATTTATCACCTTGGAAATCCCAATGAAGGTCAGCTCTGAGTCGGTTCCAATTTAACAGGAATGTGTTCTGAGCAGAGTGCTACACCATCAGTCCTGATAGTCCTTGGAGCTCCGAACATGCAGGCTGTATGACCCCAATGATACACACACCTAACTTCTTCCCTTGCGAGGGCACAAAGCAGAGGCTCTAAAATTATGTGTTGAATGAAATAACAAACATTTTAAAAAGCAAATGTTTACCTTAGAAGGTTGTCAGGGATGGAGACAGAAGGAGGGGGCAGCAAAGATTAATAAAGATATTAGAGAGTATGATGGGTGAGAGGAAAGGCAATTTACAATAAAGGGATGTTCAGGCATTGTGGGTATTGTAATTAATGTTATAAAAATAAAACATGTATGAAGGATTGAATGAAAACTCAAAATGCTTTCACTCAGCTGTACTCAGACACGTATAAGGATGACATTAGTTCATTCTTGTTTGCTACAAACCAATAAATGAGGCTTTTGCCTTTCAAAGAGGTGGCCATTCGACATATCTTTTCAAAATTAGTTCTTAGCATGATTAGATCCGGTGTAAAGGAAAGAAATGATGAGTAAGAAGAGAAGCTGGCATCCTCTGCAACAGTTAGAAACAGACCAGAAGTGCTCATCTGGCAAAATAGACAGATCTTGAAAACAGAGGGGCTGAGGAACAAAAAAGGAAACAGTAATATATTTAATACAATAAATATCATTTGGCAATACCATCTCAGAAAAGGTTCTCATAACAGAAGTTTACAGAATCCTACAGGGCTTCCACAAGAAAGAGACTGATAGCAAAATTACAAGATGGGCAAAAGACATGGAAAGACTTTTCACAAAAGTAGATATTCAGATGGCCAAGACACATGAAGAAATGCTCAAAATCATTCGTAATAAGAGAGATACTAATCAAAACCACAATGAGATACCATCTTACCCCAGTAGCAGTGACAAAGTTTAACAGTACAACAAATAATAAATGTTGGAGAGGATGTAAAGAGATAGGAACTCTTATACACTGTTGTTGGGATTGTAAAATGGTACAAGCACTCTGGAAGGCAGTTGGGCATTTCCTCAAAAAGTTGGACATATAAATTCCATATGACTCAGATATTCCACTACTAGGAATATAACCCAAGGAAATTAGAACTGAGACACAAACAGAGATATGTATACCAATGTTCATAGCAGTGTTAGTTATCATCACAATAACATGGAAATAACCCAAACATCCCATCACAATTGAATAGATTCAGAAGTGTGGTACATTTACTAAATGGAAATCTACACAGCACTCAGGAGCAATGATTCTGACAAATGCAACCTAACTTGGGAAAGACTGGAGAGCATTATGCTGAATGAACTAACTCAGTCTCTTAAGGACAAATACTGCACAATACCATTGTTGTAAAAATAAAAGTATAACTTATAAAATGTGTATGGGAGTCCAAGGGGATAAGGGGTGAGAGCAAAAGGTGTGAAGGTGGTCTGGAAGGAAATCATAGCGTTGCACAATTTGGTGAGCAGAAGGAGGGGGTAAAGGAAATGGGAAAGATCTGCAGGGATCTGGAAAGATGGATTAATGGTGGGCATGGTTTAATGGTGATTAATTTTATAAAACACAATGAAAGGGAATGATTGCATGAAACACAATGTGAATGAAGGACAGTGTGAAACAATGTATAAAAACTTTGTATGCAAGCCAATATAAACTTTTTTCAAAAAAATCACAATGTGTATGAATGAGACACAATATAACCAAATTATTGTGTGAAAACCAAGAAAAGTATTTCTTTATTTTTATTTTATTATTTTGTATGTGTGTACTGCCAAATTGGATCTGACTGGTACATGAGGAGATTGCCCCTCCTTCTCCAACAGAGCATCCAATGGATCTGAACCATGGGACTGCAGTGCAGTTTCTTGCCACTAGGCCACCAGAGCGCCCTTAAAAGTATTTATTATTATTATTATTATTATTATTATTATTATTAATTATTATTATTTATTATTATTATTATTTATTATTATTAATTTTAGTGAACATTTACAGAGACTTTGGATTTCCATTCATTCATTGTTGCACTTTTCTCCCTGCCCACCCCCCCAAAAGTATTTTTTTTAAGATAAAAATTAGAAATAAATGCCATTTAGGTCAACTAAAAGCACATATCTAATATGACAACATGTATCTTACAAAATCTCCTAAAGATAAAATTATTTAAATCAACACAATAGAATGGCTAGGGGGAAAGTTGGTGGAAAGAGAAGAAAGGGAGGGAGGAAAGAACGTGGCTTTGTGTGAACCAAGGAGCTAATGCGTTTTGAACCTAAAGGGAAGGGGCGGGGGTATGTGTATGTATCTAGACAGAGATAGAGTAGAAGTCAGCAAAACAACTAGTATCACCAACTAGATATAAAAAATTCTCACTTTAAGATTCAGAGAAATGGCATAAAAATATGCTTATTATAAAAGTGTAGTTTAAAAGCAAAATAAGATTCACGTTAATGTGGGCAAAGTTGAAAGCAGCTATCACATGCCTTTTAGTACCCCAAAACCAGCATAACTGAAGCATAAGCAAGTACAAATAGGTTAGTATATGCTTGCCGAAACAATAATTAAAAACATGTGACAAGGATGGTGATTAGAAAACAAGGACTCCGCTAAAAAGGTAGAAGCATAATAGCCCTCAATTAGCTACCTCTAAATGCTTTGCTGAGTTAAATTTTCTTGCTAGTTGTCAAATTACAAATTAGAGCACCACAGTTAAGTGGATTTTTGCCTTCCCCAGCATTTCTCCTTTACAAAATGAAACTCTGCAGTTCAACGATTCAGAGTCATTGCTTGCAAAAAAGAGCCACAACCACCTACAACCAGGAGAAGATAAAGTAGATGAATGGGATCTTCTAAGAATCAAATCCCTATGCACATCCAAAAACCAACAGGGTAAAAAGGGAAGCTACCGACTAGAAAAAAAGTATTTGGTAATGACCTATCAGATAAGGGACTTATATCCAGAATTTATAAAATACTTGAGTACCACAAGATAAAGGTAAATAATCCAATAGAAAAATGGGCACAGGATATGAACAGACACTTCACCAAAGAAGACATTCAGGTGGCCAAGAAGCACATGACAAAATGTTCAAAATCCCTAGTCTAAGGGAGATACAAATTAAAACAACTATGAGATATTATCTCACCCCAGTCAGAAAGCAAAATTTAACAGAACAGCTTGCAACAAATGCTGGCAAGGTTGTGGAGAAACTGGAACCCTTATTCACTGTTTGTGGGAGTATAAAATGGTGCAACCACTGTGGACGGCGATATGGCGCTTTCTCAAAAAGTTGCAAATAGAGATACCATTTGACCCAGCAATTCCACTACTGGGAATATATCCCAAAGAGACCATAATTGCCACCCAAGCAGACATATGCACACCCATGTTTATCACAGCTTTGTTCACTATAGCAAGGAGTTGGAAACAACTTAAGTGCCCATCAACAAACGAATGGATAGAGAAGCTGTGGTATATTCACACAATGGAATACTATGCTGCATGGAAAAATAAGGAACTCATGCAATATTATTCAAAATGGGTGACTCTGGAGGACATTATGCTGAGTGAAGTATCTCAGTCACAAAAAAACAAATACTGCATGGTGCCACTGTTGTAAAACAGGACTGACCTTGGGGTTGGGGAAAGACTGAGAAAGATGGGGTCAATAATGTATACTGTATTGAAACAGATGAGGGAGAAAACTATTTAAAAGGGATATGTGATTAGATATTTTTGTCATGACAGGAGTCTAGAGCAAAGACTGTATAGTGGACTGGACCTGGGGGAGGGTTTTTAAAACAATGAAAGAATTTTTCTTTTACTTTTCCAAGAGGGTCGTGTACTAGGGGGGAGGGTTACGAGGAGAGAAAAGTGTAACAATGAATGAATGGAAATCCAAAGTCTCTGTAAATTTTTACTGAAATGAATAATAAATTTAAATAAAATTTAAAAAAAGAAATGTAAAAAAGAAAAAAAAGAGCCACAACCTCTGTGTCTACCACTGTGAGGTATAAGGTGGCTGTCCCCCCTCCTCCCCCTTTGCAAACAGGACCCGGACCCTCTTGAAATGACATGCAACATTTCCTTCCTCACAAGGTCCACAGCTTTCCTTTGACTTTATAAGATTATGCAATATCCAACCCTGAAAGAATTCATCTGTGACAGCAGAGGGACAGGTTTTGTCTACTTTCTACTTTTCCATATATTTAAAATTTTCCATAATTAAAAGATAGTTTTATTTAAAGAAAAGGATGAAGCCATTTGATCTGACAAGGGATATTGTTAGACCACCTTATATTAGAACGGCAATCAGGAATTAAATTTTATTTTGAAGTTGTTAGGTGTTGTCAAGTACCACCCATAGCAACTCTATGAACAGCAGATCTGAACCCCATCCTACCCTGTGCCATCGTCACATCTCCTGACACACTAGAGCACACTGCAGCAGTCACTGTGTCAACTCACTTCGCTGAGGGTCTTCTCCTTCACTGACCTTCCACCTTTCTGAGAATTGTGCCCTCTCCAAGGAATAGCCTCTCCTAGCAACACACCCGAAGCATGTGAGGTGAAGTCTCATCATCTTTGCCTCCAAAGAGCACTCTTGCTGCACCCTCTCCAAGACATATTTGTTTGTTCTTTCGGCAGTCCTTGGGATGTTCAGCACTCTTCTCCAACACCACAGCTCAAAGGCATCAATTCTTCTATTGTCATCCTTATTCATTGTCCAGCTCTCAGATACATAGCAAATGACTGGAAAGACCATGATCTGAATCAGACACATTTTACTCCTCAAACTGACATCATTACTCCTCAATAAATTGGAGGGGTCCCTAACTGCAGACTTTCCCAGAAAGAAAAATTTCTTTCTTATTTTGAAGAGAAGCTAATTATGGGAAATATCAATAAGCATCAAGTAATAACATCAACAATCACATCAGTCAGACCTGGTCCAAGGAATTCTACTTATCTGTCATTTCATTCCCCAGGTGTACAGAAGCTCCCTTTGAAATAGCCGGGTATCCTAACTAAGGTTCTAAAAAAGCACTATGGTTGCCTTCTCCATTTCCTTTCCCATTGTCATTGCAACGCTGTTGTCTTGAAATTTGAGGTATGATATTAAGGTGAAGGAGAGAGATACTGATTCACCTCCAGTTCCAAGTGCAGGCCCTGATTTACCTAATCCTTCTCTTACCATAGTCACCAGTTCACATAATGAGCCTAAGCCATTCAAAACTTGACAATATCCAAGTTAAAGGAATTGATGTAGTTGGATGCACTCATTCTCATTTTCACTGCCATCAAGTCAGTTCTGACTGACAGCAAGTCTCTACTGGGATTCTGAGGCAGTGAATCAAAACAAGAAGAGACTGCCCATTTTTCTCCCTCAGAGTCACTGGTGGATTCACACCATCAGAGACATGCAACCTCTAAGTTAACTGCCTACTCACTATGGGCCAGGCCACAGAGAACCCTAGGGTTTGGATGTTTCAAAACTCTCTGTCATCGAGGTGAAACCAATTCACAGCTGACCCTCCCCCTCCAGAGGTTTTCAGCAGCTGTAAACTGTTTGGAAGGAGCCTGCCCATCTTTGTCCTGGGGAGCAGGTGTGGATTCAAAGCCCCCGAGAGGCACCGTCTAAGTGAGCAGCGCAGCTGCCTATGGCCCATGCTACTAGAACTCCCATCAGAGAAACTGTGCCAGAAACCCAAGTTGTCACTCTTCTGAAAAAGTTACCAGAGCCCTGTTCTCCTTCTAGGAGGTGAAATATTTGGATGTTAAGCTTAAAACTATGGTGGCCTTTTTGCTATTCTTAGGAAAGCCAGGCTTGGGATGAAGCTAACACTACAGGAAACAACAGCAAAATTCAAAGAACATGAGCTCCCAATAACATTGTTGAACCACTGAATTAGATTAATCTCTAAACTCACCCAACTTCTGTTACCTGAAGTTAACAAGTTACTCAAGTTACCTGAACCAAGACATCCCCTTGTTGGTTTACCCACTTTGAATCTGGTTTCCAGTTACTTGTAAAAGGAGTCCTGGTGGAGCAGAGATTAAACGCTTGGCTGCTGTCTAAAGGACTCTCTGTTTGAACTCCCCGGCTGCTCTGAGAGGAAGAGAAGCAGTCTCCTCCCATATCACTGCCTTGGAATCTCTAAGGTTGTTCTATTCTGTCCTATAGGGTCAGAATGAGTTGGAAACAATTGAGGGCAACAGCTCACAGTATTACTTATAAATAAATAATAACATATAAAGCTCAAATTAATGCAATAAAAGTTGTCAGGTTAAAATAACTAATGTGAGCTTTTCTCCTAGAGCCCCAAAAAGAAAAACAAAACTAATATATATTGGGCACCTATATACCAGAATCTACTCTAATTGTGCTCTGCTGTACATAGGGTTTTTCAAGACCTGTTATACCCAACAAAGTATAGAAATTATCAAACAATATCACTATTAAACACTAGCAAAATCCTACTGAAGATTATCCAGAAATGACTGGAACAGTACATTGATAGAGAACTTCCAGAAGCACAAGCTGGGTTTAGAAGAAGTCATGGCACTAGAGACATTATCACCAATATCAGATGGATCTTGGCAGAAAGCAGAGAGTACCAGAGGTATGTCTGTCTGTGTTTCATTGACTATGCAAAGGCATTTGACTATGTGGACCACAACAAATTGTGGTTAATCTTGAGGAAAATGGGAATCCCAGAACACTTGATTGTGCTTATGCGAAACCTGTACTTGGAAGAGGAAGCAGTCCTCAGTACAGAGCAGGGAAACACTGCATGGTTCAAAATCAGGTAAGGAATGCATCAGGGATGCATCCTATCTCCATACCTTTTCAATCTGTATGCAGAACAGATCATTCGGGAAGCAGGGCTTTAAGAGAAGGAATGTGGCATCAGGATTGAAGGAAGTCTCATCAACAATCTACATTGTGCTTGCTGAAACTGAAGACGACCTGAAGTGCTTGCTGAAGAAGGTCAAGGACTATTGTCTTCAAAATGGATTGGAGCTCAACATCAAGAAGACAAAGATTCTCACCAGTAGGCCAATTGGAAGCACCATGACAGATGGAGAAGAGACTGAGGTTGTTAACATTTACAGCTTGCTCAGCTCCATGATCAACACTCTAACACCAGAAGTCAGGAAATCAAAAGGGAAAATCTGCTGTCAGGGACCTCTCCAGAGTGCTGAAGAGCAATGACGTCAGTCTAGAGACTACCGTGCACCTAATCCAAAGAGCTGGACAATGACTAAGGATGACAGAAGAAGAATAGATGCCTTCGAATTGTGGTGCTGGAGAAGAGTCTTGAACATACCATGGACTTACAAGGAAACAAATAGCTCTATCTTGGAGAGGGTGAAACCAAGTTTCTCCTTGGAGGCTAGGACTTTGAAGCTCCATCTCACATACTTTGGGCACATGGCCTTGGAGAAGAACATCATGCTTGGAAGGGTGTAAAGACAGTGCAAGATAAGACGAGCCCCGATGAGATGGACTGATACAGTAACTGGGGCTATGGAGGTTGGTATATCAGAATTAGTGAGACTGGTTCAGGACAGGGCAGGGTTCAGAGCTGCTGTACATAGGATTGCTATGGGTTGCAGGCAACTTGACAGCACAAAACAACAGGATATCAGAATCTACAGAGGGTTGTAAAATTTTTCATTTTACAATTTTTTATTTTAAAAAATCAACAGTAAGAATAATGCCCAACTATGGTGGACAATGTTTGGTGGAGCTCCCCAATTAAAACAAGATTGGAAGTAGGAGTTGCATCCACTTCCAAAATCACTTGCCTCCGGAAACTCTATGAACTTGGAGAAACGATGGAAGTTATACAATTGTTCAGGTCTTTCATTCATAGGGTCGCTATGAGTCATCTACAACTCGACAGCACTTAACAATAACAACATTTGTAACTTAGTTGGAAAAATTTATGATAGCTTCTAATCTGGACGGTTATCTAAAAAAATAAAGAAAATATGCCAATAATTATCCATATATGAAATGAATTCTTTTTGCTGAAAAGATTTTAAAATGGCTTATTAACATTAGTAAGACTCACTGGTAGGAAATATATCTAGCTTGAGTTTAAATGCCCATCATCTAAAAAGAATGCATCTTGTTTCAATTTAACAGTTTTGGTCTACATCCTACATCACACCCAAAATAAATGAAATGGCTAAACTAAAATTTTTCTCCAACAAAATAATTAAAGTGGATTCATAATTAAAATACTTTGCCAATATGCATTTTGGCTACATTTTAAAAGTTCTGTGGTTGACAGGTTCTGAATCTCCTCTTCAGTTGGCTGATATTTTTGTTTGCTACCTTTAAGGCAACTGAGCTGATAGCACTGGGAACTTCTCTAGCTTAAGCCATTTTAGAAGAGTTGACAATGATCCAGATTTCAAATGTCCCTGCTCAAGCAACATTCACTCCAACTCATGTCAGAGCACCGTCTCTTTTTGATTTAAACAGATTCATCAGTATCGTGAATGGATCCCTGTCATTTAATAATTATTAGCATGTGTTCCACATCCACTATGCACAACGAAATGTTATTACTGATCCTCCCAACAACGCTGAAAAATAGTTTTTATATGTCTAATTTTATAGATATAAAAATTGAGGTGTCAGCTGACAAGCAGAAGAGCCAGCTTCAAACCTTGTTCTGTCGGACTGCCCCTCCCAGCTTCCTGAAGACACACAGTGAGGTGAACAACACGTACCTGCATTGAGCAGCACCTTAACACAGTCCAGGTGCTCCCTTGCACAGGCAACATGCAGAGGAGTCCCAAAATGACAATCGTGCGCTTCAAGGTTGGCTCCAACGTCAATAAGAAGTCTCACACACTCAGAACTCCCTTAAATTAAATGGAAATGTAACACAGTCAATAAAACAGCATATAAGCATGGCTGAGATGGTAGTTGGAAGGGCATAAGCTGCTTAGCTTCTGGGGTAAAAAAAGAGAAAGAAGACTAGCTCAAACCAAGGAGCTGCTTATGACTCTTGGCCTTGAGGAACCAAGAAGGGTCTACTTTTTCTTAGAAGAGTAGGATGGTTCATCATATTCACCTGGCAGAGGGAGAAAAGGAGAGCAAGGTCAGCTTTCTTGCTATGAGAACAGAGTTTGAGAATGTCACCACAAACAAAAGACTCCACACCATTTCCAGGAGTCCTCAGTGGGAGGGCAAGTGTTCACCCCTTCTAATCCACAAACCATGTCTGGGGCAGTTTCTGGGTTGGTGGTAAGCACCAGAGCTAGTGGAATCCCCACTTGAGCCTTCTGAAAGTACTTGTCTTCTACTTTCTTACTGAGCTGGTTCTCCTCCAGCTTCCCTGGAAACCACTGTTCTGCCTCTTGCCTGACTCTTCTCCCTATATCTGCAATGTGGGTTTGGATCAAAGTCTAGGCCTTAAATACCCTAAACAAGCAAGTCTAGGCCTTGATCCAACAGTCCAGGTTCCTTGTTCTGCTCTCCTTGGGCATATTTGGAGATGCTACCTCTCTTATTATTACTCTTCATTGTAATCACCAATTTTTTACACATAGTCCTGAAATCCACTTCCATGGCTGTCTGCTGATATTCCTCACCTAGGCGTCTTGACCGCTAAAAACTCAGTACAATTTAGACCAGGCAAAACCCCTATTCCTCATTCCCAGGGTTTTTATTCCTATTTAATCCATGGACACCAATAGCATGACTTCTTGTTCAAACTTCAGAATGACTTTTAGTTTCTTAATACTCTATATCATACTAACTCTTACTGATTCTTTCCCCCATGATTTTTAAGTGACTCTTGCCTATTCTGCTCATTACCACATTGTCCTCTTAGTTCTGGCTCTAAGGGCTATGCCCTTGAACCATTATGATAGCCCCTACTCATCTCTCTGCTTCCAGGATACATTCCTTCACTCCCTCAGCCTGAATGTGAGTGCAGGTGTGCACATATGTACAGAGCGTTCTCATCTTTTGATAAACAAATGGCCACTAAATTAGTCTTATTGAAATTTTGTTTTCCTGTTATTCAACATCAGCTCAGTTCAGTACCCTGGGGAATACAAAGATGACCTAGTGTGTGAATCAGGAGTGAGGTGATGGGAGCAGTGACCCAGTGTGCAGACACAGACACACAAAAGAGTGCACCCACCAAACACAATCAAAGCAGACACGCACCATGCCAACCAACAAAACATAGATCACAGTTTTGCAATTGTTCAAAAGGACAAAATTCAAATTCCTTGTTACTTAGAAATGTTCTACCAGCTGATCTTGCCCCAAATTTCCAGTCTAACTTGTTTCTAATCCTGTCTTTGGAGCATGTAATTACCTCAAGGCTTCTTTAGCCTTTTGCATATATTCTCCCCAGGTGTAATCTATCTGCTCTCTGCGGTCCAGCTCCAGTTCCATCTGTTCCCCCAAAGCCTCCAGGACTAGCTCCACCCACCTCACCTCCAAGCCCCTACCCCGACATCCAGGACCAGCTCCACCCCTATCCTTGAGATACACTGTCCAAGCTTCTCCTTACTTAGTCCAATCTTCTGGCACTGGTCATCTTGGACATGTATGGGTCTTGCCTATTGTAGATTGAATTACATCTCCCAAAAAACATGTGTTGAAATCCTACCCTATATCTATAGATGCAGTCCTGTTTGAAAAGAATTTTCTTTGTTATGTTAATTAGATTATACCAGATGAGGAGGGCTGATTCTAAGATAACCACAACTGAGTCATGCAAAGAGGCAATTGAAGACACAGAGGCCCTCACAGAGGAAACAGAGGCCACATTTGGTATTTCTGTTACAGCAACACTTAGAAATCTGGCATCTTCCAACTAGATGAGGAGCTTACAGGACAAAACAATATAGTGAAGACCAAGTGAGAGACTACAGAGTTGACCGAGATCAGTTATCAACATCTGAGATGCACTAGGAGACTTGGCAAAGAAACATAATCTGTATCATAGAAACAGCTGCACATAGTCCTGTATCTTCCTGCACAGCTGAGTGATTAAGAGCCAGTACACTCCTTCTCCAGCACTGACTTACTTATACCCCATGTCAGTACTGCTTGCTTCTCAAACTCCTTTCACTCCTGAAAGAAGAGTGAAACTTCTGAGAAGCAAAATGAAAAATGGGTTACATATGGTGCTGATTATAGGAAACGCTGGAGATTGTTCTCACAGGGAATCAGGAGGCCAGGAGCCCAGCCTAACTCACCGCTCATGCAGGCCTCGTGCAGGGGGGACGCTGTATACAGGGGTGGGTTGACCTTCGCCCCATGGGAGAGCAACAGCTTCACACACTCAATGCTACCCGAGGCACAGGCATCACAGAGAGGGGTGCTGCCATCAATGTTGCGGGCATCCACCTCATGGGGAGAAAGAAAAAAGTGTCAAAAGGCTGGGCAGGGGAGGAAGGCTGTGCAAATCACCTCTTCATCCAGATTCATCTCTGCGGCAAAGATATTCTTAGAAGCACTGATTTCCTGTTACATGTTAAGGCACCATGCTAGGTTAGAGAGTTTGAAGAAAGAAGTAAGGGTTGGAGCAGCCCCTATAAGCTTCCTGAACACAGAAGCTGTCCTGTTTGGGGTTCTTTTCCTTTGGGGGCAGGACAAACTCAGCTGCACTCTCTTCACTGTTTCAATACCTAGTAAGCTCAGAGTAGGGAGGACATCAGGCTACAAGCTGGGAAAAGTAGGGGATGTCAGTGAGTTTTAGTGAAGCTTCAGATAAAAGGAGTGCCTGAAACCACCTAATATGCCTAATTTCCAGTTTGGAAAAAGTAGGGCAGGAAAAGGCAACTCCCTAAACTGGCAATCTATACTTAGGATATGTCCAAATTCAGCTTCTGTTTGGTGCATCTGAAACATGTTTCAGTTCCTCTTTGTCTGCCTTCACATTCAAACTTTTCAAAGTGTCAGCTGTCCTTCTTTCACATGTTTTTTGAAATCTAAGTTCTAGGGCCATCATTTTGCTAAAAGTGCCTTCCCTCTGGCCACCAGGGGTCTCCTAATAGCTAAATTCGTAAACTTTTCCGTCTTTGGGCAGTGCCTCAGAAATTCCGTGGGGAGGTGGCCATGAATCAGGATCAACTTGGCAACAGTAAGTTTGATTTGTTTGGTTTGGGGTTTTTGGTTTTTGTTGGATGTTTTTGTTTGTTTGTTTTGGTTTTTTGTATGCAATCTCCTGACTTATTCCCACTGACTGCTGTGGCTACAGCCAGCCTTGGAGTCTGTCCCGCAGGGATCACTCACCCGGGCTCCTGCGGCCAACAGGAGCTGCACGCACTGTGCCTGGCCCTGCAGGCTGGCTGCATGCAGGGGCGTGATGGAGTCAACTGTGACCTGGTTGACACAGGCGCCACTCTCTATCAGCTGCTGTAGCTGCAGCGCCTCCCCACGCTGGGCTGCTTCATGCACAGGAGTTCTTTCCATCCAGAAACCTGGAAAGAAAAATGGTACTAGTGTTAATATCACAAAAAAATGTAAAGCCTCCGTGGTCCCCTTGCAATAGCCAATGAACTCTATGAGATTATGTGTTAAGTACAACTCCTGTACTTCAAATCCTTACCATCCGCACTGCTAAGTTCTGGGGCCATCTTTTTTTCACATGCTTTCTGAAATCTAAGTTCTAGGGCCATCATTTTGCCAAAAGTGCCTTCTCTCTGGCCACCAGAGGTCTCCTGATAGCTAAATTCATGAACTTGTCAGTCTTTGGACAGTAATTCAGAAATCCCATGGGGAGGTGGCCATGAATCACAGTAGAGTCCAAACTCCTTAGCATGATGTATACAGATCATTGTGGTCTGGGCCTTGCTCACCTCTCCTACTCCCACTCCCGCCAACTGCCCCCACATAACCTCACTCCCTCATCATTGATGCAATTTATTCATCACTGACCTCTTATGCTTCACAACTATGTCCATGTCCCTTTGTATCTTTTCTTCTCTCTGCATAAAGAATCTGCCCCACCCTCAGCCTCCTGCTTAAATATTTACACACTCCTTGAGAACTCAGATGAAACATTTACCTCCTTGTGGGAATGATTCTCTCCTCCCATAACACTCAGACAAGACTCACTTGCTGCTATGCCATTGCCTCTCACACTCAGGCCATCACATCTCACTGCCTGGGAGTTTCTTGAAGGTAAAAAACATGATTCTAATTATTCCCTTTTCATAGTTTGTTTTGGGTTTTTGTTTTCTGGGGTTTTTTTTAGGATTTTCTATAGACCACAAACAGAGTTTTACCTCTTCTTTTTCTGTCTGAATGCTTTTTCATTTATATTTTTGTCTAATTGCCCTGGGATCTTTGGTGGCCTAGTGGTGAAGAGTTGTATGGTAATCCAAAGGCACACAGTTTGGATCCACCAGCTGCTCTGTGGAAGAAGGATGAGCAATCTCCTTCTACGTTATTTACTGTCTCTGAAAACCCGATGGAGGGTCAGCTAGGGGTTGGTTCCAACTTGATGGTACATAACAACAATAGCCTTGTCCACAGCATCTAGTACAATGTTAGATAAAAGTGGCAAGAGCACACATCATCGTCTTGTGCATGTAATCTTTCCTCATCAAGTATGACGTAGCGACAGAGTATCAGCAGGCACCTTTTATCAGGTGAAGACAATTCCCTCCATTTGTTAGGCATTTGTATCATTAAACCAATACCCACTGTCACTGAATAGATTCTGACTCATGGCAATTGGAACAGGGTTTCATCCTTGGGATAAATCTCACTTGGTCATGGTATCTAATCCCTTTTATATGTTACAGGATTTGTTTACTAGCATTTGTGATGACTGCTTTTAGTATTAGAGAAATAGTAAAATGAGTTGGGAAGTACTTCCTTTTGTATTTTGGACATTTGTAAAGAATTTGGTATTAAATCTTTAAATGTTTCCCAGAATCCACTCTTGCAGCCATCTGGTGTTAAACTGTTCTTTGTGGAAGTTTTTAAATTGTTAATTCAATCTCTTTATTTGGCAAATGTCTACTTAGATTTTCCATTTCTTCTTAACTTTGTGTCTTTTTTAGAAATTGTCCATTTTACCGAAGTTCTCTATAATTTGTTTTACTTTGCATATATTGTTACCTATAATTTGCTACATTTTATACCTACTGTTCTAATTTATATATGTTTTCATAATATCCCTTTAGAGTCATAAAATCGGGAGTAGTAACATCCTTTCATTCCTGATTTTGATAATTTGAGTCTTCTATTTTTCTTGATTACTCTAGCTAAAGGTTTGTATTTTTTTTAACTTTTGAAAGGACCAAGCCATGGTATTTTCAACTGCCTCATATGCTTGCACTTGCTGCAGAAGATCAAAAACTATAGCACTCAGTGTGGATTACATTTCAACATCAAGAAAACAAAGACCCTCACCACAGAATCAAAGATTGAAGCTGCCAATGATTTAATCTTCCTTGGATCAACAATCAACCACTTTGGTACCAACAGTCAAAAAAATAAAGAGACATATTGCACTGGGCAAGTTTGCTCTTAGGGACCTCTACAAAATGCTGAAGAGTAATGAGTCAGTTAAAGACTAACGTGTGCCTGATTCAGGCCATGGTCTTCTCAACCACCTGCTACACATCAGAGACCTGGAGGATGAACAAAGATAACAGAAGAATCAATGCCTTTGTGTTGTGGTGCTGGAGAAGAGTATTGAATGTCCCATGGACTGCCAAAAGAACAAACAGATATGTCTGGGAGAATATGCAGTTAGAGTGTACCTTTGAGGCAAAGGATGCTGAAGCTTCATGTTTCATGCTTTGGACATGTAGCTAGGTGAGACTATTCCTTGGCAAAGGACATCATGCTTGGAAAGATGAAGGATCAATGAGGGAAAGAAAGAACCCCAATGAAATGGATGACACGGTGACTTCAGCAATAGGCTCAAGTGTGTAGGAGATGATGAAGATAGCACAGGATAGGGCAAGGTTCAGGTCGGCTGTTCATAGGGTCGCTCTGAGTCGTACTCAACAGCACCTAACAACATATGCATCTGAAAGCTGGACAGTGAATCAAGAAGACTAAAGAATAATTGATGTCTTTCAATTGTGGTGTTGGCAAAGTATACTGAATACATCAGGGAAATAAGAGACAAATTTGTCTAGAAAGAAATGCAGCCAGGGTGCTCCTTAAAGACAAGAACAGTGAGATTTTGTCTCATATACTTTGAGTATGTTATTAAGAGGGACTAGTCCCTGATAAAAGAACTTCATGCTTGGAAAAGTAGAGAGTCAGTGAAGGAAAGGGAGACCCTCAATGAGATGAAATGACACATGGCTGAAACAATGGGTGTGAGCAAAACTGAAATTATGAGATGGTGCAGGTTTGGACACTGTTTCCTCCTATTGCACACAGGGTCACTTATGAGTCAGACACATCAAAACACCAACTATAACTGTTCAACAAATGTTCATTGATTAATATACAAAACATTACTCCTATCCCAAAAACTCTCTAAAATCATTCTTTTCTTTTATATAATAGTTCATATAGTTATATCTGTTAATAGTTAATAGTTATATCTGCTTGGCCTCAATACTCAGTACTTCTTCCTATGACTCTCCTTAAAGATAAGTATCTTAACCTCATTGTCTGATTATCTATTGACATTCACCATCAATGGCTCTAAAGAGTACCCTGGTCACATTTCCTCCAGGGCAGACTTGTTTATTCTTTTGGCAGTCTGTGTGATATTGAGTACTCTTCTCCAGTACCACAATTCAAAGGCATTGATTCTTTTCCTGACATCTTTATTCATTTTCCAACTTTCAGATACAAAGGAAGTAACTGAAAATACCATGCCGTGGATCAAGCATACCTTAGACTTTAAACTGACAGCATTGCTCTTTAATACTTTGGAGAGGTACTTGATAGTTGATTTTCCCAATCTAACATCTATTTTGAATACTGACTGCTGTTACTATGGGTGTTCATTGCAGAACCAAGCAAAATTAAACCGTTAACCACTTCAATCATTTTTCCATTTATCATGAGGTTACTCATTACTCCAGTGGTAAAATTTCTGTTTTCTTGATGTGGACTGTAGTTTTTTATCTTCTGCAAGCCAGATGCTTCTTGGTCTTGGTATAGATTCTGTATGAGCACAACAAAGGGTTCTGGGATTCACATTCTTCTTAACATTAGCCATAATTTGTCATGAGCTACAAAGTCAAAAGCCTTTGTATAGTAAATAAAATACAGATAAACATTTTTCTGGTATTCTCAGCCTTTAGCCAGGATCTAACTGACATTAGCAATATTCCTTGTCCTACCTTCTGGCAGTTCTCTGTCAACACACCTGTTCCAGCTATTTTTTTAACAGTCAGCAAGATTTTACTTGCACGTGTTATTAATGATTGTTGTTACTGCTGTGTACCAGAGTCAGAGCCGACCCATTGCTGACCCTCTAGCAGGTTTTCAGAGGCAGCTGGTGTCCTCGAGCCACATGTCTTCAGGATTGCAGCACATCTTCTTGCTACCAGAACTCCCTATATTAATAATATTGTTAGATAATTTCTATATTTTGTTGGACCTACTTTTTTTTTGGAATGGGAACAGAGATCTCTTCCAGCCAGTTAGGCCATCTTCCAGATTTCCTGGCACAGACTAGTGAGCACATTGTTGAAACATGTCAACTGGTATTTCATCTATTCCTGGGGTCTTTCACCTATTATGTTCTTATTATGTTTCCTTTTAGCTATTATGAATTGCACTCATTAATAATGACCATTGATGTACAACTTGTACAGGTATCTATTTAAGTCAGTGCTTTCAAGCTTTCTGGGTATACCCTGGAGTGAAATTGCTAAATCATAGGGTATTTCTTTTTTTTTTTTAGTTTACACTTTTGCTTTTTATTTTTTTT
>NW_006399855.1:12086184-12099553 GCF_000299155.1 Elephantulus edwardii | reverse complement strand
TCTAGTCATATTTACTCCCAAATATTTTATCTTGTGATTAGCTATTGTGAAGGGTATTGTTTTTCTTAGCTCCAGCTCTGTATTCTCTTTGTCACTGTAGAGAAATCCAACTGATTTTTGTAAGTTGATCTTGTATCCTGCTACTTTGCTGAACTGTTCAACTATGTCCAATAGGTTTTTTGCTGAGTCTTTAGGGTTTTCTAAGTATACTGTCATGTCATCTGCATAGAGGGATAATTTTACCTCCTCTTTGCCAATCTGTATGCCTTTTATGTCTTTTTCTTGTCTTATTACTATCACTAAGACTTCCAATACAGTATTGAATAAGAGAGGAGATAATGGGCATCCTTGCCTCATTCCTGTTCTTAAAGGGAATGCCTTTAACTTCTCTCCACTAAGAACAATGTTGGCTCTCGTGTTTTCATAAATACTTTTAACTATATTGAAGAAATTCCCCTCTAGTCCTATTTTGTTGAGTGTTTTAATCAGGAAAGGGTGTTGGATTTTGTCAAAGGCCTTTTCTGCATCAATTGATAGGATCATGTGGTTCTTGTTTTTTGCTTTGTTAATATGATGAATTACATTAATTGTTTTTCTTATATTGAACCATCCTTGCATACTTGTTATGAATCTCACTTGGTCATGATGGATTATTTTTTTGATCTATTGTTGGAGTCTATTGGCCAATATTTTATTCCGGATTTCTGCATCTATATTCATAAGAGACATTGGCCTGTAGTTTTCTATTTTGGCGGTGTCCTTTCCTGGCTTTGGTTTCATAGAATGAGTCTGGGAGAAGTCCATCTTTTTCTATTTTCTGAAATAGTTTATGTAGACTTTGTGACAGCTCTTCTCTGAATGTTTGATAAAATTCACTTGTAAATCCATCTGGCCCAGAGCTTTTTTTGGTTGGAAGTTGTTGCATTACCTTTTCAATTTCTTCTTTTGTAATGGGTCTGTTCAGATGTTCAATTTCAGTTTGTGTCAGTTTAGGTAGGTTGTGCGTTTCTAAGTAATTTTCCATTTCCTCTAGGTTTTCATATTTGTGAGTTTTGCTAGTGGTTTGTCGATCTTATTGACCTTTTCAAAGAACCAACTCCTAGTTTTGTTGATAGTTTCAATTGTTTTTTATTTTCTATTTATCTCTGCTCTAATTTTTATAATTTCAGGTTTTTTAGAGGATGTTGGGTTTTCTTGCTGTTCTTTTTCAATTTGTTGGAGATATTGGGTTAGAGAGTCAATAGTCAATTTTCCCTGCCTTTTGATGTGTTTGCTTATTGCTATAAATTGACCTCTGATTACTGCTTTGGCTGTTTCCCAGAGGTTTTGGTAAGTAGTGTCTTCATTGTCATTTGTTTCAAGAAACTTTTTAATTTCATTTTTTATTTCTTCTTGTACCCAGTCATGTTCAAGCAAGTTGTTGTTCAGCTTCCAAATGTATGTAAATCATACGGTATTTCTATGTTTAACTTTTTGTGGAACCAACAGTTTCCATATTGGCTACACCATTTAAAAATCCCATCAGCAGTGGATAAGGGTTCCCTAAAAGTTTCATTCTTGAGTTCCCTAGAAAACCTCTCAACAACTAGATAGTTTCCAAAACTTATTAGAAACAAAGAGCTATGGTGATGTAGGATGTAACAGGTTGGGTCAAAAACCCAAAAGGTCAGTGGTTTAAATCTACCATCTGCTCTGAGGGAGAAATATTGGTAGTTTACTCCCATAAAAACTCAGTACCCAATGCTGGAATCTAATTTTTGGCAATAGGTTTTTGGTTGGTTTGTTTTTTTTTTTATTTTATCAGAAGCACTTTGGAAAAACTATCATAGGTGAATTTCCTCTGCATTATATTCTGATGATTGTTTGGTCTTAGAGGACAACCTCATTTCCACCACTTTATCCTTCTCCACCTCCAAGATGCACTGGAGGTAGTATAGTGTAATGATTAGTCTCTAAAGCCAGAATAGCTAGAATAGGAAACTGCTCTGCTATTCATTAGCTTGCACAAGAATGTTACTGCCCTGAGTAACAGTTTCTTCACCTGTTGTTGTTATGTGCTATTGCATCAACTATGACTGCGAAAACAACAAGTGCCATTTGGGGATGGCCAATGACCTTTATCAGTTTGACAAAAGTGTACTATCCCCATCTACAACATCAATAACACCAAACCAATTCCCATAAGGTTAGACATGTTCCCCATGCTCCCAAATCTCTTTGTACTCATCTCCATAGCAATCTTACCACTTTGCTGGGTCCAAAATTCAATGTAACAGCTCACAGACCATACAGAACCATAATGGGGAAGTCAAAAGTCTATGATCCAAATTAATAATAGAATACAGTAAGGACGGCTCACAAAATATGCATGCAGGCTCCTCAGCCTCAAGCCTCATGGCTTTGGCCAGTGTTCTCAAGTTCTCAGTCCTGCCAATATTGGCTTCCTACCCTCAGTTGTTTAACAAAATTCTCAGTCCTGCCAATATTGGCTTTCTCCGTCCAAGGTTCCATCTTACGTCAGGTCTCCAGTTCAGCTATAGGTACAGCTGGAACAGGAAGGGTATTCTACATTTCCTTGCTTTCTCTTCAATGGTGCCAGAAGTTCTGTCTCTATCGCTAGAGCTGTTCAATGTATTGGTGAGACTAGCCAATCCCCTTACAGATTATTGAGAATGGTCAATCCCCTGTGGAACAGTAGATAGCCAATCCCCTGGTGGATAGGTTAACATTTCCCATTCACATATTCCCACCATCTAAACAACAAAGCCAATAATAGCTAGGAAAAGCGATATTGAAAGATAAACTCCACAACAACACATAGTGACCCTATGAACAATAGATCTGATTGCTGTCCTATCCTGTGCCATCCTTACAATCTCTGACATGTTCAAGCCCACTGCCACAGTCACTGCGTCAATCCACCTAGTCAAGGGCCTTCCTCTCTTTCACAGTCCCTCCACCTTTCCAAGCATAATGTCCCTCTACAATGAACAGTTTCCCATAACAACATGCCCAAAATATATGAGACAAATAATCTTTTTCTTCAAGGAGCAATCTGTATGCACCTTCTCCAAGACATATCTGTTTGCTCTTTTGGCAGTCCATGCAATATTGAGTACTGTTATGGGTAGAACAGTTTCTACCCATAAGTGACTTGTGAAAATTTAATTAATTAATCACAAGCACTTAATGGGGGCATGGCAAAGAATAAGTGATCAATAAATGACATTTATTTATATTATTATTAACCTTGCACTTGTATCCTATCAGTCTCCTCCCTCTAGCTAAAGGGCATGTATGACTCTAAGAAACAGGAACATAAAGAGATCTGCACTTGTTGACACTGGTCACCATGGTGGGTGAGGGTCGGAGGGCAAGGGTTAAAACACAAGAGAGATTTGATTCCCACAAATCTAAAAGCCAAACCTGTGGAACTTTCCCATCTCAAGAAAGGGACTGCCAGTGTTTTCTGTACTATTTTAAATCACTGTAACCCCATGTGCCTTCTTGGGGTGTACTGAAAGCAGTCATGCATTACTTTCAAGTGAATTTTTTCAGGGAGTAAAACTCCAAGGAATAGAACTATAGGCTACCACTTTAAAAAGAAGAAAAGAACAGAGTGGCTTTCTAGGTCTTGTGGCAAGAAGGAAAAAGTGTAGCCCAGGAAGGCAACCTGAGCTGGATGAGGCCCTGAAGCTGAGCAGATGAAAACTCCTGACACGGATTCAATAACAAATCTAGATATATTTAGCATATCCAACTTTCATGCACAAAGATGAATACTAAAATAAACAGTGCACAGTCAGAAGTAAAAGGAATGTGCAAATAATTCAAAACAATATGATTATTGCACTTCTAGAGGTCATTACTTCAAGCAAAGGAAACTTGAAAGCAAAATTACTCTGGGGTAAAAGTACACTGGGGTAATCAGAAAGCATTACAGAGAAGGCAGAGCTGCAGCAGAGTCCATGGCAGGTATTACTTTTTCACCGCTATATTTCTAGCACCTGGGACAGCATATAAAAGGCATCTTTGTTGGTACAGCGGTTAAAGTGCTCACCTGTTAACTGAAAGGTTAGTGGTTCAACCCACTGCCCTGCAGGAGAAAGATATAAATCTGGTTCTGTAAAGATTTTTGTTGTTGTTGTTGTTGCTGTTTTATGCCTTCAAGTCAACTGCAACTCACTGTGACTCTATGTACAGGAGCTCTGAAATCTGCTCTATTCCTGAGCCAGTCTCACTGTCTCTGACACACCTACCCATATTATCTCAGTTACTATGTCCATCTCATCTGGAGTGTTCTTCTCTTGTGCTGTCCCTCTACCCTTCCAACCATGATGTCCTTCTCCAAAGACTGGTCCCTCCTGGCAACAAGCCCAAAGTATGTGAGACAAAGCTTCAAAATCATTGTCTCCAAGAAGAAACCTGGTTTCACCCTCTCCAAGACAGACCCCTTTGGTTTCTAGATTCCATAATACGTTCAAGACTCTTCTCCAGGACAACAACTCAAAGGAATAAATTCTTCTTCTGTCATCTTTATTAACACGTTGCCGCACACTTTTAAGTTGATGACCGTGCTTACAAACACTTTGTCATCATTTGTGGCAACGTGTTAATCATCCAGCTTTCTGATGCATAGCAAGTAATTGGGAAGACCATTACAGCCAAGTCAGAATGAACTTGATAGTAGTGGATTTGGTGTTCTGTTTTAGTACGGTATATGGCTCAACAAAGGTGCTCAGATCCACTTGCATTCCAAATGAATAAATGAAAGGGTGACCAGAAGGAATTACTAAATCAATAAAAATAAAATACAGACATAAAAAATTCTAAAAGAAAATTTACTTTTATTTCTTTACCATCCATCTACAGAGGAAATTCAACTTACTGAAAACCATTACTTCCCAATGAATATCTGGAAAGGCCAAAGCAACAGCAATGAAGGCAGAAATCGGAAGCAGCAGACACAGCCAAGAACAGAAAGATGGAAGAGGGCTGGAGATAGAAGGCAGGGAGTTGTCTGCAGTCAGCACCAACCACATGTTATGATTAACAGGAGATTACTTCACTGCAGTGGGAAAGGTAGAGAAGGGGAGCAAGCAAGCTGACACCTGAGATGTGACTCAACAACTAACCTTCAGGACACCACTGGTGCTTTTGGAATTAAAACTCAAGAAGGGTCAAGTCACTCTATATAAGGAACATAGTGCAGCCTCCTGAGATTCTCCAAAGTTGTGTACTACAAAGCAGTCTGAACTGTGGACTAGACCCTAGCCCATTCCTCTAGTGAAACAGAGGTCAATGTGTGGTTATTAAAGCATAAAGAGAATACTCACTTGCAATATGGAAAGGGTTGTTCTCTTTGTTGTTAGGTGCTGTCACATTAACTACGACTCCGTGACCTTATGAACAGTGGATCTGAAATATGCTCTACACCATCCATCCTCAAAAACTCTCTAAGATTCTTAAACCCATCATTGTAGCAATGGTCAATCCATCTCCTCTCATTCTTTGACTCTCCACATTTCAGGTTGTTGCTAAGTGCTATCGAGTTGATGACAATTTATAGTGACCACCTATAAACAACAGATTTTAACCTTGTCCTGTCCTGTGCCATCCTCACCATCTCTAATATACTTGACCTACCTTTAAAGTCACTGTATCAATCCATCTCACTGAGGATGAGACAAAGTTTTACTATTACTGTCTCCAAAGAGCACCTTGGCTACATCTTTTTCAAGATATTTGTCCTTTTTGCAGTCTATGAGATAGTCAGCACTCTTCCCTAACACCACAATTAAAAGGCATCAATTCTTCTTCTATCATCCTGATTTGGAGGAAAATGGCATCTTAATAAACTGACTCACCAGGCCCTGCATCTCCATCTTAAATCCAGTTGTGACAGATGCCCTCGGGTCTGTACCCTACCTCCTTTGTGCTGCCTTTGAAACCTAAGACCCTATCCTGATCTGGAAAATTCCTTGTGGGATTAGCATTCTGCCCCTAAATCCCAGCAGCTGCTATATAATTGGTCTTTGATCATCTCTTTAGCAGTCACACTCTCTAATGCAACTAAAACCAGAACTTCCAATGTGTTCATTCTAGTTCAATATCCTGCTGAGAATTTTCATTTCCTACAAAGAATCAGAATCTATGTTTAACAAGATCCCCAGCTGATTCTTATAGATCCCCAGTTGATTCTCATTTATACTTAAGAATCACCTGAGGACCTTGTTAAAATGTAGATTTGGATTAGAAATATCAGGAGTAGAAATGCAAATTCTCAGCAGAGGGCTGAGATGGGATGCATGCATCAATTAGAAGCCCCGAGCAAAACACAGGTCTAGTCATGTGAGGCTGGCTAAAAATCCACCCCTCCTTTCTCCAGAATAAAGTCCACACTCCTTTGAAAGGCATGTGAGCACACAAGGCCTTCCAGTACAGTTTTGCCCCCTGTACACCTCCCATGTCTGCAGTTTCTCTGAACTTCATTATAATATCTGCCACCTGTCAGCTCTAATTTATGGTGAATCCATGTATGTCAATTAGAATCATATGCCATAGGGTTTTCTTTTTGTGTGTGTTTTCCATTTCATTGTTATTGTTATTATTATTATTATTAATTTTAATGAAAGTTTACAGAGACTTTGGACTTCCATTCATTCACTGTTGCACATTTCTCCCTGCTCAACCTCCCCCTCAGTTCACTCTTCTCTCTGAAAAGTTAAAGAAAAATTTTTTCATTGTTATACAGTCTCTCCCCTCAAGTTCACTCCACTATGCAACCTTTGTCCTGGACTCCTGTTATGACAATAATCATATATCCCTTTTAAACAGAGAAAAGCCTGAAACAACTCTAGAAACCCTAATCCACAACATGAACAGTCTTCCAAGCATCCTGAAAAACCTACAACCAGGAGAGAATAATAAAGATGAATGGGACTGCTTAAGAATTCCTACGCACACCAAAGAACTTCTCAACTGGGTAAAAAAAAATAAAACCACACCCACAGACAGAGGGAAAAAACATTTGGCAACGATGTATCTGATAAGGGACTCAAACCTAAAATTTAGAGATTACTCCAACACCTCAACAAGAAAAAGGTAAACAACCCAATTACAAAATGGGCACAGGACATGAATAGGAACTTCACCAAAGAAGACATTCAAATGGCAAACGAACACATGATGAAATGTTCAAAATCCCTAACTCTCAGAGAGATGCAAATCAAAACAACTATGAGATATCATCTCACCCCACTAACAATAGCAAAGTTCAGCAGAGCAGCAAACAACAAATGCTGGCCAAGTTGTGGAGAGAATGGAACCCTTATTCACTATAGAAAACCATATGGTGCTTTCTCAAAAGTTGGAAATAGAAATACCATTTGATCCAGCAATTCCACTACTAAAAATATACCCTAAAAAAACAGAGCTGCCACCCAAACAGATATAGGCACACCCATATTTATGTTATTCATAATTGCAAAGAGATAGAAAAAACCCAAGTACCCGTCAACAAATAAATGGATAGAAAAACTATCGTATAGTCATATGATTAAATACTATGAAGTACTGAAAAACAAGGAACTCATAAAACATTATACAACATGAGTGACCCTGGAAGACATTATGCTGAGTGAAATATCTCCGTCACAAAAGGACAACTACTGCATAACACCACTGTTATAAAAAAGGACTGACACGGGAAGAAACTAGAAACTGAGTGGATAATAATAAACACTGCACTGGAACAGATGAAGGAAAGAACTGTTTAAAAGGAATATATGATTAGACATTATATGTTTGACAACAGTCCAGAATAAGAGGTGCATCGCAAAGTGGACTGGGAGTGGGGGGAAGGGAGGAAGTTGTGCAACAATGAATGAATATTTTTTCTAAAAAAGTGAACTCGGGGGAAGGGAGAAGAAAAATGTGCACCAATGAATGAATAAAATTCAACTTTTCTGTAAACTTTTGTTAAAATCACAATTGAAGAATGTATTTTTTAAAAAGTGAACAAATCTGTCTTAGAAGAAACAAAGGAAGCCAAGCTGCTCCTTAGAAGTAAAGATCGTAAGGTTTTGCTTAGACACTTTGGACATCTTAGTAGTAAAAGCCAGACCCTAGAGAACACTGTGTTTGGGAAAGACGGGAATAAGCAAAAGAGAAGACCCTCAATAAAGCAGACTGCTACAGTAACTTAAACACAGCAGACTGTGAGGAGGCACAGATCCAGCAGGGCTTATTCTGTTGTACACAAGAGTTGGAGTCAAGTTGGCAGGATTTAACAATCATCATTGCACAGGAAGCTCTGGTGGTATAGTGTGTAACATGCCAAGTTGTTAACCAACAGGTTGTTGGTTCAAATTTACCAGCTGTTCCTCAGAAGAAGATGGGTAGTCTCCTCCCATAATGATTTGCAGCCTTGAAAATCAAATAGAGGGTTACTTTGAGTCAGAATTGACTCCATGGCAGTGGGTTAATTACAATTATATAGGAACTCTATGTAATATGCAACTCAAGGTGCCACTTGACTAAGGCATTATTTAACTGCTAGTTAAAAGCTCAGTGATTTGCACTGACCAGTGATTCCCTGGGGAGAAAGATTTGGCAGTCAGCTCCATAAAGATTAATGGCCTTCAACACCCTATAGGATATGTCTAGTGGGGTTGCTGAGTCAGAATCAACTCAGTAACATTATTATGGATTACTGTTATCATTATTGGTATTTCTATCAGTCCTATTTTAAACTTGTATTCTAATTTTATTATCTGAATGTCTTTGCTCCACAACAGGACCCATCTTGTTTTCCAGTTCTAATAAACTGATCTTTGTCAAAGTCCCCTGTATCTGACTGAGTTCCTGCCTAGCTTACCTGCACGGAAACTGTTCCTCACTTTCCTCTCCCCCTGCCAACTAAGCCTTGAATTCCTTATAAATTGCCCTGTTGTAAGTCAGGTCAGCATTTACTACTAATGCTGGTTGTTAAATAGAGCTGGTTGTTAATAAATACTCAGGACTTCTTCCAGGCAGAAACTATAGTAGCTAGGGAAATCAACAGTTTTGTTTGTGGTGTGTTTTGCTTTTTTTTTTTTAAAGTAAGTCACTTTATCAATATACCACTTAGTTGTCCTAAAGTTCAGCACTTTGAGCGAGACTGGCAGCTCTTCACCTTGTATCCTGCACACCCTTACCCTATCCAGAGAGTCGGCATCTGTGATGGATATACACATCACAAAACCACCTGCCACTGCCAAAATCTCCAGAGACCATGAATGATGCGGCTTAATCTGTGCCCAGTCTGGTGGACAGTGACATGACATTCTCTAGTTTCTATGAGCTGGGCCTGCTTCTCTGCCGGCAGAAGCCTGGCTCTTACAAAGAGGGTTTTCAGAACATCGTAGAGACTTCAAGACAAAATTCGTCCAACACACTGGCTTTGATTAGGGTAAAATACCAAAAACACACTCTTCAATACTGGGTTTCTGGGAATTTTATTTAAAGCAAATCACTAAGAAAAGATGAGGTCCACTCTGCAGAAACGTCATTTTCTGATGTAGCTATGAACTGAAAATAATCTGCTTGCCCTGGAAAAATGCCTTCCCTCCAAAATGTCCCAGTGAACATTAGTGAAATGATGAGGACTAAACCTTCATCATATCCAATCAATGACCACAGTGCAAACGAGAGAGAAAGGAGGTAGCAAACTGGAGTGTCACAGATGCTGGGGAACCACCATGCCTGAAGGTAAGGACCATAAACAGACACTGGAGACCACAGTGGAGATGGTTTTTGGAAGACTTACACAGATGAACCTTCAGATACCAGTAAGTCAGATGTCCAGAGGAACTTACTCCTCCAGCAAAAGGCCTGAACATACTTAAACTCACAGTTGTGGAATAAAAATTGACTCATAGCAGATCTTCCACTAGGTTTCTGAAGCATTAAATTACACAGGAGATTGTCACTTTTTCTCCCAAACAGTGCTGGTGGATTTGAATTGCTAGAGATGTGGGTTAACACCACAACTCCCTAGAGACTACGCCACCAGATTTCCTTTGCACACATTCATGTGTATGAATTTCATAGTTGCAAAGAACTCTAGAAATCTTTTACAGTTAACACTTCAAGGAAAGCAAACAGATTGTACCTACTCATTCATCTCTACTTCCTCCCTAAACCATATGAGAATGACAGTAAAGGCACAAAAATGAGGCATTAGCCCACAAGGACAAACAAATGGGAAAGGTAGAGACAGAAGCTTTAAGGTTGACAACAATAATGAATAGGAATCATGGGAACAGCAGGCAGATCCCTATAAAGAACCAAGCCAGATATGTGTGCTGCTGGTCCCAGAAAGTCTTAACACCTAGAAGTACTAGCAACCTCTGATGTCATGGATAGAGAGAGAGAAATCACGGCCCTTGGAAACTAAACGTTCTGGGAGCCAGTCTTGATCTCACCAACAGCTGTGTAATCTAAACCTAAACTTTCTAAACCACAATTTTCTCACTATAATTAATACTCTGCAAGGCTACTGTCATAATCAAAGGCATATATATGTGAGGAGTATGGCACAAAGTATTTAATACATGGTGTTCATCATTATCAACAATTTTAAATGGTGCAGTTCGAATTAGAGTTTTAAAATTAATAATTATCTTGATTGTCAAGAAAAAGTAAGTAAACAAATATATATATGTTGTGATGTGCTGTTGAGTCAGAAACAATTGATAGCTAACTCTTCAGCAGGGTTTTTTAAGGCTATAAGTCACACAGCAGGTGCCTGCTTATCTTTCTCTCATGGAGCAGCTGATAGACTTGAACTGCCTGCAGCTAAGTTGGCAGCACAGCTCCTTACCATTAATTCACAAGAAAAGATACACATAGTATGTAAAAACCCTTATGAATTTGGGCTATTTTCTTTTTCTTTTTTTTTTTTAAAGTTTAAAGCAGCTTTATTAAGTGGGCTCCCAGGAGGGATTCATTGGTCTGGAGAGAGACAGACCAGGGGAAAACCTGCCTGTTTTCTTTTTCCTTAAAGATATTTTTCACAATTATATTTTGAAATTTTTAAAATTCCTATTGAAGAATAATTAATGTAAAACACAACTTTAAATACAATCTTTTATATTAATTATCACCTTCCTCATTCCCTGATGGCGTCAATCTTTCTCTGGCCCTCTGAATTTACTTTCCCAGATATATTAGTGGAGTAGTTGTCCTCTTGTGTCTGGCTTACTTAATTTAGCAGAAAGTTTCCAAGGGTTACCCCTATTGTAGCAGATCTTTTGATTTTATTTCTCTTTGAAGCTAAATAGCACACAGTGATATATATATATATATATATATTTTTTTTTTAGTTGAAGTACGAGGCTTCTTTATTCTGGTAATGGCACTTTTTCACAGTGATATATTTTTATGCCAGACACAGAGGGACTAATATTCCCTTTGACTCCTCCTCTCAACCCCTGGTAACATGAACCTCCCCATGCTTCCCCCTCAGTGGATTTACTTTCCCTGCTATTTCACCTAAGTGGAAACTACTCTCCACAGTGGCCACACCATTTTTCATTCCAATAGTAATGCACAAGGGTGCTTCTTTATCCACATCCACCGCATCAACTTCTGCCATGTTTTGATTTTTAGAACAGCCATCCAGTTAGATGTGAAGTGATAGCTCACTGTGGGTGTAAGATACCAATGCATTTCCCTGAGAACTAACGATGTTGAGCATCTTTCTATGTGCTTATTGGCTATTTGTATCTCTTCTTCTTTTTCTTTTATATCTTTTTCAAAAATGTCTATTCATATCCTTTGCCCATTTTTAAAATTGAGTTATTGTTTTTAACATGTTTTAATTATGAATATCCCAAATATTGCTTAAGCAAAATTAAAACAGAAATATTTTCTCATAGGGAAAATACTGCCAAAAAAAGAAAGTAAAAGACAATAGTGAAAGCAAAAGAGAAAGTGAAAATGAATTATCTAAGAATGAAAGACAACCAGGAAAGAGGTAAAGAAGGCATGATTGAGGTGGCTTCATGTTACCAACAAGCATTTCCGTCTATAGACAGGTCTCTTCCTAAAGGCACACTTATCTAGAATATTCTATCCCTTAACCTGTTCTCCCCTGACAACCACTTCCCATTACTCATCCACTTCTCTGCTCCTCCTCCTCCTCCCACACCACAGTTTTCCCTTCATTTTGGCCTCACCTTAGGCAGTGCAATGGTTAAAGTACTCCAGTACTAACCAAAAGGTCACAGTTCAAACCCACCAGCCATTCCACAGAACAAAGATGTGGCAGTCTGCTTCTCTAAAGATTACAACCGTGGCAATCTAACGGAGTAGTTCTGCTCTGTCATCTAGGGTCACTGTGTGTGAGCACTGAGTCTATAGTCATGAGTTTAGTGAGTTATGCTCATTACTGAGGGCAAGCAGTGTGAGGGGAGGGTAATCCCTGTCCCCTGGCCCCTAATTCCCTAACCCCACAGCACAGTCAGTAGGCACTGGGGCTTTGAATCATGAAGCCCTGAGCTGTAATCCTAGATTATCTCCGTTTTAATTGAAGGACATTAGGGAAATTCTAAGTCATCTAAAGATTTGGTTTTCTTAATCACTGGCAATAACATTTCACAGGGTTGTTGGATGAACAAAATAAGGTAAAGGGATAAAATATTTTGCACATAAAAGTGCTCAGTGTCTGAAATACTATTTCTTTTAATAACTTCATTTGCTTTAAAAAAGCTTTTTAAATTTGTTAACAGTTCCTCTTTGCATTTCCTTTTTAAGATAATCTTCTGACTCTGAATATGTCTCCACTCTTTAGAAAACAGACCTCACTTCTCTGGTGGTTTGAATCCACCAACAGTTCTGAGGGAGAGAGATGGACTGTCTCTTCCTCCTGTGTGATTTACAGCATCATAAAACATGCTGGAGGGTCAGGCAGGAGTTAGACATCACTTGACAATAATGAAACACAGAGACAGAGACAGATTATCCTACTGGATAATCCTTTAACAAACAAACAAACAAATACAAAACAAATAACAAAAACAAATACTCGAGCACCACAACAAGATAAAGGTAAACAACCCAATTGAAAAATGAGCACAGGATATGAACAGACACTTCACCAAAGAAGACATTCAGATGGCTAACAAGCACATGAAACGTTCAAAATCCCTAGTTCTAAGAGAGATGCAACAGCTCTGAATCCTGTCTCATCCAGAGCCAGTCTCATTGACTCCACCACACCTACTCACAGTAACTGAGTTACTGTATCAACCCATCTCATCCAGGGGCTAACTCTCCTGTGATGTCCCTCCACCCTTGCAAACCATGGACTGGTCCCTCCCGGCAA
>NW_006399855.1:12066575-12086084 GCF_000299155.1 Elephantulus edwardii | reverse complement strand
GGCTGCGGAGAAACAGGAACCCTTATTCACTGTTGGTGGGAGTGTAAAATGGTGTAAGCACTATGTAAGGCAGTATGGTACTTTCTCAAAAAGTTGGAAATACAAGTGCCATTTGACCCAGCAATTCCACTGCTGGGAATATACCCTAAGGAAACCATAACTGCCACCCAAGCAGGGATATGCATACCCATGTTTACTGCAGCTTTGTTCACAATAGCAAAGAGTTGGAAACAACCTAAGTGCCCATCAAAAACGAATGGCTAGAGAAGCTGTGGTATATTCACATAATGGAATACTATGCTGCATTAAAAAATAAAGAACTCATGAAATATCATACAAGATGGGTGACTCTGGAGGACATTATGTTGAATAAAATATCTCTGTCACAAAAGGACAAATACTGCATGCTAACACTGTTGTAAAGCGGGACTGACATTGGGGATGGGGAGAACTAAGAAAAAAGAGAATAAAAAATGTATATTGCCTTGTAATAAATGAGGGAGAGAACTGTTTAAAAGGAATATATGATTAGGTATTATTGTCATGACAGGAGTCCAGAATAAAGGCTGCATAGTGGAGAGGACTGGGAGGGAATAACAATGAAAGAATTTTTTATTTTTTTATTTTTTTTTTAACTTTTCAAAGAGAAAAGTGAATAGGGGGTGAGGGGTGGGCAGAGAGGAAAGTATGCAACAATGGAAATCCAAAGTCTCTGTAAACTTTCATTAAAATAAAACCAAAAAACTAAAAAAAAAAAACAAACCCAACCCAAAACCTCTCTAAAAGGGTCAAAAGGAAAGCCACAGACTGGGGAAAATTATTTGGCAATGTCATATCTGATAAGGGACTCATATCTAAAATTTATAGAATATTCCCAGAAACTCAATAAGAAAAAGGTAAACAACTCAGTCACAAAATGGGCACAGAATATGAATAGATACTTCACCAAAGAAGACTATTCAGATGGCAAATAAACACATCAAGAAATGTTCAAAATCACTAGCTCTCAGAGAGATGCAAATAAAAACAACTATGAGATATCATCTCACCCCAGTAACAATAGCAAAGTTCAGCAGAGCAGCAAACAACAAATGCTGGTGAGGTTGTGGAGAGAATGGAATCCTTATTCACTGCTAGTGGGAGTGTAAAATGATGAAACCGCTATGGAAGGCAGTATGGTGCTTTCTCAAAAAGTTGGGAATACAGGGAGCTCTGGTGGCCTAATGGCAGGAAGCTGCACTGCAATCCCAGAGGTGTGCAGTTTGAATCCACCAGATGCTCTGCTGGAGAAGGAGGGGCAATCTCTTCCTGTACCAGTCAGATTCAATTTGGCAGTACACACAAAAAAAATAATAAAATAAAATTTTAAATTTTAAAAAAAGTTGGAAATAGAAATACCATTTGACCCATCAATTCCAGTACTATGCATATACCCTAAAGAAACCAATGCTGCCACCCAAACAGATATATGCACACCCATGTTTATTGCTTCATTATTCACAATAACAAAAAGATGGAAGCAACCCAAGTTCCCATCAACAAATGAATGGATTTAAAAAAAAAAATCTTTAACAACAAATGAATTTATAGAAAAACTATGACATATTTATATAATGGAATACTGCACAACACTGTGAAATAAGAAACTCATAAAATATTACACAACATGGTTGACCCTTGAGGACATTACACTGGGTGAAGTATCTCAGTCACAAAAGGACAAATACTGCCTAATGGCACTGTTATAAAAACAGGATTGACATGAGGATTGGGGATAAACTAAGAAGAGAGGGGATAAATAATGGATACTGCATTGGAACAGATGAAAGAAAGAATTATTTAAAAGGAATATATGATTAGGCATTATATATATGACAACAGCCCAGCATAAAAGGAATATTACAAAGAGGCCTCCGGGGAAGGAGGAGAGGGAGGTAATTGTGCAACAATGAATTTTTTTTTTTAAGTGAACTGCGGGAAGGGAAAGGAAGGGAGGGAGAGGGGATAAAATGTACACCAATGAATGAATGAAGATTTAACTTTTATGTAAACTTTTGTTAAAATCACAATTAAAAAATCTTATTTAAAAAAAAGAAAACACAATCAAGTTTGGCCAATAGCCTGGACAACAAGCTCTGTGAAGACCTAGAGCAAGTGAAGAAGATCCGTACCCACAGAGTGCTGTGCCACTTCTGGGGTCTTAGAGTTCAAAGCCAGCATACCAAGACCACAGGCCTCTGGGGCCTGTAGTGTGTCCAAGAGGAAATAATTCTATAGGCTTCATCTGTTAAGAAATGGTTTATATACCTTTAAAAGGGGGTGGAGGTGCTAGTGCTGATATAATAGAAACAAAGTATGTGCCACCGACTTAACAATCATGTGGCAAGCACTGAGAAAATTAATACTGGAGGAGGTTCAAAAGATGACAATATATTTGTGCCAATAAAAATGCAATTAAATACCCCCCAAAAAAAACCCCACCAAAAAGCCAGAAACAGTTCCAACTGTTTCAAACAGAATTTGATCCAGAGAATATTTTTTTATTATTAAATTTTATTAGTTTTAATGAACATTTACAGGGATTTTGGGTTTTCATTCCTTCATTGCTGCACCATTCTCTCTACCCTCCTCCCCAGTTTGTTCTTCTTCCCCGCCATCCGAATGTCTGTTTTAATTGTCCAATTGCCACAGTGCTTGTCAAAGTCAGTTCTGATTAATCTCCTTTGTCGGTGTGTCCTTTGCCATTCCCTATCACTCCTCCCTGAGAGAGACCTCACCCTGATTCATAAGGAAAAGTGATCCAGAGAATATTGATAAAAGCTCTGCAGGCATCAATAACAGATAAAACATGGTATAAGAACACTATGGAATAACCTCAACTTACTCACTGCCGTCCAGTCAAAACTAACACTTAGCTAACCCTCCAGTGGATTTTCAGAGACTATCAATTGCATAGGAGATTTCCCTCTGTCTCTCTCAGAGCTATTGGTGAATTTGAACTACCAGAGTCAGCAGCACTACTTATATATTATATTCTGCTACCAGCAAACGGAATACCATTCAGTCACAAAGAGAAATGAAGCCTTGATGGGTGTCACAATATGAGTGAATCTTGAAAATACCACGTTGAGCAAAATAAGTCAGCTGTTTAAGAACAAATAAAAATACTATATGATCTCACTTACATGAAATGAGCAAATATATAGAAACCAACATTTATCAGTGATTCCCAAGGGTGGGATTAGAAAGGGAGAGTTTAAGCTTAAGAGGCAAAAAGTTTATGTTAATTGTGGGAGAATAACCTGGAAAGTGTAACAAGGATGAATGTACAACCTGAATAGCATAATCAATATGACTGAATGATAAATACAGAAATAAGATGGTATATGTTTTAGTATATACATTTTTGATGCAATTTAAAAAATATATTTTCAAGCTGCATATCAAGAGGACTTGCTGTTGCTAGTGTATTTCTTTTCATACATTATTGTAAATTACATTTTTGTAATATTTAAATTTTTGTTGTTAAGGTCAAGTACCTCTGAGTCAGAACCAATCTATGACTGACCCTCCAATAGGTTTCCAAGGCAGCAAATTACATGCAAAAATACCCATTTTTCTCCCACAAAGCAGCTGTTCTATTTGAAGGCCAGGCCTCTGGTTGGCTGGCGGTGCAGATCCTTACCACTAGACCACCAGAGCTCTCTTTAATCTTTATTAAATCTTTTGTTGTTGTTGCTAGATGCCATCAAGTCGAGTATGACCCATAGCAATCCGGTGAACAACAAATTTGAACCTTGTTCTATCCTGTGCTGTTCTCACTATCTCAGATACACTTAAGCCCACTGCTACTCACCATATCAATCCACCTCACTGGGGATCTTCCTCTCTTTCACTGACTCTCTACTCTTCCAAGCATGATATCCTTAGGAAACATCACCAGATCTTCAAGACTGTAAATTCACTGAACATGTAAGCTATGTGAAAGAAAAAAACTATAAAATGTTCCTATTGTGCTGCCAGCACAAAGATTCAAATCCAAATCCACCAGCTACTCCAAGGGAGATAAGTGGGCAATCCCCTCCCATCCAATTCACTGCCTCTGAAAACACACTGGAGGGTCAGCTATGGGTCAGTTCTGACTCAGTGATACATAACAATGCCTGTATAGCCTAAATCCATTCATTTCTCCTTTTAAATCTAAATCTGTCATAAATATTAGTATAAAAGGGTTATATGAGAGCTTTCTCTTAGAATAAGAAGTTTTACTGTCAGAGAGAACTAGAAAACAAGCCATCTGCAGAAACAACTCAAGAAATAAGCTTAAAAAATCCTGACTAAAAATTTAGGAGAGAAAACATAAAAGTAATTAGCATGACTAGGGTATCTCCTCAGGATAACAATGTCATTTCTCCAGTGCAAATTCCTGCAGAACAGGTAAACTATGCTATACTCTTCATCTGGTGTACTGATAACTCTAAATTAAAAGATGACAATAACCCATTAAGAAATGTAGTCCTGACGGGAGATCCAAGATGGCGCCAGAGGCAGAGAAAGTGTGGTGAGCTGCAGGAGCAGCGAACCACTTAAAGCAGGGCCATTATGGCCTTCCACAGACTTTGGCTTACTGATAATTGAACACTTAAACAGTTGATGACTGGCCCTCAGTGAAGATCGAGGCTCAACAACAGGAATTCAAGGATTCCCAAGGAGAAATGCTGAGTCTCAGGGCTCCCAACCGCCCCCTGCAGAGCCTGCGCCCCGCTGCACAGCCGCTGCAGCTCCATGAGGCTTCCACAGCCAGAACAAATGGATTCCCTCACCCAGGATGGGTGCTGGGCACCGGCCCTCCTCAAGACTGGTACAGTGAAGCCAACACACTGCCGCAAGGTGGACTTGGTCTGGAGAGAATTCTTGGAGCCAGGATGGCGGCTGTGGGGGAAGTGGGCACCCTCCGGCCGCCCGCACAAGAAGGGCTGTGCACCCTCGAGTGCCCGTGTGGCGGGGTGGAGGGGGCGTGCCCCCAACGGCCGCCCGCGCTGTGGGGGTCGCGCCCCTCCCGCAGGCCTCCCGTGCTGGGGGGGGCGTGCACCCTACTGGCCGCCTGCGTAGGAGGTGGGGGATGGGATGCATGCCCGCCATCTGCAGGTTTGGGTTTCCTTGGACAGGCCAAAGAAGATGATTGCCTATGCAATGAATTGCTGAAAGTCACTGTGAGTCTGATGACCTTAACAGTGGCAGCATGCACAAGAGGACCGACATCCTAAATGTTCCACATATTTTGTTCTGTTGAATGCTTCTGCCAAAAGATGGTTAGACCTGGGGGGAGTCTGTTCACAATTCTCAGGTTCCCTTTATCATATATAAAGGGGGAGGGCAGTGACACCTACTTCAAAATATAGTATGACCACTTATGAGGGAGTAAAATTGGCAGTGCTGGAACTGGAAACACTATCCCTGACCACAGAGTCCTCAGTCAGGCGAGGGGACCAGACTGGGGTAGGGGCAAATGGAGGGGGAGTATTTCAGCCAGCTCCTGGGAGGGTGTTGCCCTGCTCGGGATGGGCTGCCCTCAGCCCCCGGCTCGGGGCGAGCCATCACGGCCCTCTGCCCAGGGCGGGCTGTCCTCGGCCCCCAGCTCGGGGCGAGCCGTCGCGGCCCTCTGCCCAGGGTGGGCTGCCCATGGCCCCCGGCTCGGGGCGAGCCGTCACGGCCCTCTGCCCGGGGCAGGCTGCCCTCGGCTTGGGGTGAGCCGTCGCGGACCTCAGGGAGAGCTCCTCAGTCCCCAGATTGTGCCATCTGACCCCTGGGTGGGGAAGGAGAAAAAAAAAAAGAATGCCTAGGGTATCCAATGTTACCTAGGCCACCTCTGCCCCCCTGCCCCCCAGTAAACCTGAAAGCAACACCCTCAAAGCCCTTCTATTTGTAACTCACAAGTTTGTTCTCTCTAGGTTTGCTCCCTTTCCTATAGGTAACCTTAACTCTGAGTTTTACTCCAGAATTGACTCTGAACCCAGTGCCAGTGACAAAAAGGAAATCCAACTGACAGCTAAGGAAGCAAAGAGGATGGAGCCTCCGGGTTCAACCAGCCATCCCCACTGGACCCACCTGGGAAAACACTTTGCAGTCCAGAGGGGAGCAAATGACAGGAAAATATCTTCTAACAGAGCAAGAAGGCAAGCAGCTTTAACCCAAGACCACCAGTAAGGTGATAAAGCGTCCTCCCTTCCCCCCTTTACATCTAAGCCCCTGTTCAGCATGAAGAAGCCAGAGAGTCGGCATCCAATTCCCAAATCAATAAGACAGTTGGTTTAATTACTATTGGAAAATGCTTGTCATTCCTCTGTAGCATCTGATCCCCACTGGACCCTCATCATCTCCTTCACATGCTCCCCCCACCAACCAAACTGTGCAGCTCTGCAACTGCATCCTGGCCCATCCTCACCCTTCTGCCCCCAACCCTCAGCTCCTTGTACCCCCAATATGTTTTTCCCAATTTAAAAAAAAAAAAGAGAAGTGCTTTACTTATTTGGGTCTCTTTCCTCTCCAGATAAATTTTAGAATTTCCTTTTAAATCTCCTTGGGAAAAAAAAAAAGAAATGTAATCCTATAGAGAAGCTGTGGTATATTCACACAATGGAATACTATGCTGCATTGAAAACCAAGGAACTCATGCAATATTATTCAAAATGGGTGACCCTGAAGGACATTATGCTGAGTGAAGTATCTCAGTCACAAAAGGACAAATACTGCATGGTGCCACTGTTGTAAAATAGGACTGACATCGGGGTTGGAGGGAGACTGAGAAAGATGGGTTCAATAATGTATACTGCATTGAAACAGAAAAGGGAGAAAACCGTTTAAAAGGGATATATGATTAGGTATTTTCGTCATGACAGGAGTCCAGTGTGAAGGCTGTATTGTGGAGTGGACCTGGGTGAGGGTTTGTAAAACAATGAAATAATTTTCTTTTACTTTTCCAAGAGAGTAGTATACTAGGGGGAGGGGGTGGGGAGAAAAGTGCAACAGTGAATGAATGGAAACCCAAAGTCTCCTTAAATTTTCATTGAAATTAATAATAAATTTATAAAAAAGAAATGCAATCCTGTCACAATACTGTTACATTCTGCCCAATATTCACAAAACAACCTATTTTACTTATGCAACTCTGTACCAAGAATCTACCTCATCATATATTTATATATAAGAATGGAGTGAAGGTGGAGCATACCAAAGCACTCCATTCTTTTGCTTTTACGGGTATAACCCATATGTTTCAATTTTAGTAAGACACACTAAGCCATGACTTTGTCTGGTTCTAGTTCTCAACTTTAGTTGTAAATTAGAATCACGTAGAGCAATCGATGGGATGCCAACTGACATGTTTCAACTAACAGAAGCAACCTTGGATGGGCTAACCAGTCTTTGTCAGGAAATTTGGAGGACAGCTACCTGGCCAACTGATTGAGAGAAATCTGTATTTGTTTCCATACCCAAGAAGGTGTTCCAACAGATTGTGGAACAATATCATAAATATCACATGCAAGCAAAATTGTGCTGAAGATAATTAGGAAATGGTAAGAACAGTACATTGAAAGAGAACTGTCATTAGTTCAAGTGGGATTTAGAAGAGGTTGTAGTGCCAGGGATATCATTGCTGATATCACATGGATCTTAGCTGAAAACAAAGACTATCAGAAGAATGTTTATTTGTGTTTTAATGACTATGTAAAGACATTTGACTATAATGGATCAAAACAAATTATGGCTAACATTGAGAAGAATGGGAATCCCAGAACACATAAGTATGCTCATATGAAATCTATACTTAGACCGAAAAGCTATTATCCAAACACAGCAGGGACACTTATGGTTTAAACTCCAGAAGAACGTATGTCAGGGTTGTATGCTTTCTTCATACCTATTCAAGCTGTATGCTCATCAAATAATTCATGAAGCTGGACTGTTTTATAAAAAGGAATGGGGCATCAGGATCAGAGAAAACTTCATCATCAACAATCTACATTTATGCAGATGACACATCCTTGCTTGCTCAAAGTGGAGGACTTGAAAGTGCAGAAGAACAAAGACTACGGTCTTCAATATTGATTATATCTCAAGAACATCAAGAAAACAAAGGTCCTCACCACTGGGTCAATAGGCAACATCAAGATAGATGGAGAAAGGATTGAAATTGCCAATAATCTCATCTTACCTGGATCAACAATCACCACCTTTGATACCAACAGTCAGGAGATCAGATGTATTACATTGGGCAAATCCACTGTTACAGACCTTTCCAAAATACTGAAGAGCAATAATGTCAATTTGAAGACTAAGGTGCGAGTAATGGAGGCCACAGTCTTTTCAATCACTTATTATGAATCTGGACAATGAATAAGGAAGACATAAGAAGAACCAATGCCATTGAGTTGTGGTGCTGAAGAAGAGAACTGAATATTCCATCCCATGGACTGCCAAAAGAATGAACAGATCTATCTTAGAAAAATTACAGTTAGACAAAACAACTATGAGATGTCATCTTACCCCAGTAAGAATAGCAAAATTCAACAGAGCAACAAACAGCAAATGCTGGCAAGGTTGTGGAGAAACAAGAACCCTTATTCACTGTTTGTAGAAGTGTGAAATGGTGCAACCACTATAGAAGACAGAGGTACTTTCTCAAAAAAGTTGAAAATAGAAATACCATTTGATTCAGCAGTTCCACTACTGGGAATATACCCTAAAGAAACTATAACCACCACCCAAGCAGATATATGCACATCCATGTTTATTACGGCTTTGTTCACAATAGCAAAGAGTTGGAAACAATCCAAGTGCCCATCAACAAAAGAATGTATAAAGAAGCTGTGGTATATTCACACAATGGAATACTACACTGTATTGAAAAGCAAGGAACTCATGAAATATTATATCAAATGGGTGACCCTGGAGGACATTATGCTGACTGAAATATCTCAGTCACAAAAGGACAAATACTGCCTAGTGCCACTGTTGTAAAACAGGACTGACAAATAATGTATACTGCATTTAAACAGATGAGGGAGAGAACTGTTTAAAAGGAATACAGGATTAGGTATTATTTTTATGACAAGATTAAAGAAAAATTCATAGTAATGTGGACTGTGGACTTGGTGGAGATTGTTTAACAATGAAAGATTTTTTTTTCTTTTCAAAGAGAAAAATGAACTGGGGGAGGAGTTAGCAGAGAGGAAAATGTGCAAGAATGAATGAATGAATGGGGGAAAATTAAATGGAAAGAATATGCTGTAAAAATTATATACGTTGCATTAAAAAATCATTAATAAAAAATGCAAAAAAAAAAAAGTACAGGTAGAGTGCACCTTGGAGGCAAAGATGGTGAAGCTTCATCTCTCCTACTCTGGGCATGTTGTTAGGAGAGGCTATTCCTTGGAAAGGGATAGAAGACTCAGGGAAAGAAAGAAAATCCTCAACGAGATAGATTGATACTAAGACTTCAGCAATGGGTTCAAGGGTGTCAGGGATGATGAAGATGGCACAGGATAGAGCTCAGGTCTGTTGTCCACAGGGTCGCCATCAGTCAACCCAACTTAATGATACCTAGCACCAACAACAGAAAGCTTTTAAAATGTATGACACCCCCCGGCTGTGCCCAGACCAATTAAGTCAGGATCCCTGGAACAGATGACTCGGTCATCATTTACATCCTCGGGCTATTTCTATGTTCAGCCAACACTGTTCAGTTGCTTATTGTTAATGGGGAAGCACTCCCCAAATCATCAGCTGCTAATGTGTCTAGATCCAACTTTCCAGAGTAGCTACTCCATTTCCCATCTTCCTGGAGAGCCTCCAAGTCTAGCCAAGATACTTCACTTTTTTCAATTACACCTTAATCCTCAACTGAATAAACTCTTCACCTCTCCCAACCCTGTAAGACACACACACACACACACACACACACACACACACACACACACCCCTGAAACTCACTGTGGGTCTAATGCATAGCAACCCCCCATTGAGATTCTGAGGTAAAGCAAAATGAGAGATGACCGCCAATCTTTCTTTCACAGAGTGGCTAGTGGATTCAAACTACTGGCGACCTGCAGTTTTTAAGTTAGTAGCAAAAATCACTAGAGATATGACAACAGAGCTCTCTATAAAAAAAAAAAAAAGTAAAATTTATTTGCATTTCTATAGATGGCAATAACCATTGCTTCTGAATATCAAATGGTATTAATATCACTGCAAGTAATTTTATTTTTGTTGTTGCTATTAAGAGACACATCAAAATACATGCTAATTCGACAGTTTCTCCATGTGCTGTAACACAGTGACACTGCTGGCATTCTTTTGAGGTGTACAACCATTCTCGCTCTCTTTTTCCATGTTGCTCTTCTCCCAATAGCACATCAGCATAACCTGTCATTTAACTGTTCTGTCTAATCTTTTGAGTTATTTTTAAATTTTATTTAATAAAATAGGTCTTAAAAGATAACACTAAAAAAAAGCATAACACTCAAGTATTATTTACTCATTAAACTAAACTACTTCTTCAGTTTAAAAAAAATCAGGGTTCTTTTAAAAAAAATTAGGGATTAACAATTATTTCACAATAGTAGTTTCAGAGGTTCATGCAACTTCTATAGCCATAGAATGTCTCTCTTCCAGGAGAATTTAAATTTTTTTCTTCATTTTCTATGTCTTTCTATGTATGATTTGAGTCTATAGACTCTTTGACCAAAGTGCTCAGTAAAGGTAACTGGCACCATCTAGTTCTTATGGTCTTCTACCAAAAGAGGCAGTTTTAACTCATCTGAAATATACTTGCTTTCTATTTCCTTCAGGTTTTGTTTTGTGGAGTTTTTTATTAGCACCATAATACAGTACCCAAAGATTTCCAACTTAAGGAAAGTTCTTAGAGATTTCAAGAATGCAGTTTTCTCTTGGACAGAAACACAGAGAAGATTTTAATAGGGTTTATCTTGCAGCAAAGGCACCAATTATCTAATCTCTTAAAATACTTTGATAGAACTATATTTTTTAAAAAATTTAATTTCAAAACCAAATGAGGATCTCTAGTGGCATGGGAGAATGAACTTTTATATACATTTCTGTGACTACAAATCACTGAGCACATCTATATAAGTAAACCCCAGGTTTTCAAGACAAATATATTTCTTACCACAAGGAAGACATTATGACATAAGGCAGATATGTGGTAAAAGTGCTACCACGTCTGCTAAGAAACTCAAAGCAGACATTGCTTCTCTGGTACAACATCAATCCAGTACACTTGACATTCCTACAAATTAACTGGAGATTAGCCTATTTGACAAAAAAGGACATAAGCCTTATAATGTAAGGCAAGCAACAACAGAAAACAAAAACAACAAAACACTTGGGTTTGAGCCTCGGCTTCCGTTTCACTTCTCAATCATTAATAACAATTCTATCTCACATCTGTTGAGGGTCTTGCAGCTCTGCTGGGCATATAACATTGTAACTCAGTGACTCTTTAAGTCCCAGAAGCTAGCTGCCTTTCCTTTATTTTTCTTCATCTCACCTTCTGAACAACCCACAGAACAATAAACCATATTTTACAATTCTTGGTTCAGGATAATTGAAAAGTATCAGTTCACCTTGCTTAGCTTAAAGTTCTCTAAATCCCCTTTCCATCTTGTGCTGGCCCCTAGAGTTCTTGACTGAAAATGGTGAATAATGGGGATGAATTTTTAACTTTGTAAATATTTACCATAGGAAAATAATTGTTTTTCATGTGGTAAATTATAAACATGGGATTCATTTTAGGATGTGACTTTCCCTAAGGTCTTTGTAATTACTTATAAGGTCATGTAGTAAAACTGTAATCTTTTCCACTGTGAGGTGTTAAGTAAGCAAATGTCAAGTCTAAATGTTTGGGCTGTAGTACATTATGCAACAAGAAAGACAGAAAGTTACAATGTGTTAAAGTCCCTATGCCAGGCCTCTATTTTAAGTATAGCAATATTGTTTGAATTCAACACATAAAAATGTTATCAGAACATATATCTGGAGAATAGATTATTAAATAAAACAGTGACAAAGAAGAAAAAAAACCCTCAGACCTCAAGTAGTGAGTTCTAAATCCAAAAGTTTAGAATGTGCTTTTCTTCCAAAGCATTGTTTAACAAACTATTCTGAATACATGATTGGAAGTGACAGTATGCTACGAAACCCTCTACATGATCAAAATACTAAAATACACGTTAATTTAGCATTCAATGGTTAGTGTTTATTACTTGAACTAATTAAATACAGATTTCTCTGGCATGATCAAAGCCTTGTGTGTGCCTGGAGTGTGATGCCAAGTGAAAAGAGATGCTCATTAAATGCCTTTGATCATGTAGAAAATAGTTGTTTGCAAAATCAATTAAAGTATCTTTGCCTTGCTATGACTTCAGGTTTTTTTCTATGCTAAATTTTCCCTTAAAACTATTCACTTTACTGTTTTCCCAAGTAAAAACACCTTAAGTTTGTTTTGTTTTTTTCTTTTCAGGCATTCAATGTTTTCACAGTTCATTTCACTTGTCTATTAATTCAAATACAATAAAAAAGGTTGCTTCCCCAAAGAATATACCTTTCCTCTCAATCCTTTCTATTCTTTGGCCAAAAGTAAAATCGATTCAGTAAAGAGCTGAGATTACATTTTTTTACAAAACATGACATGATGTTACAAGGGCAAATCCTCAGTCTGGAGCACTTTCCTTACAACTAGGCACATCTGTAGGTTGCAAATGCCTCTGCACCACTACCTTCTCACAGGGAGTCAGAAAGACACTTCAGCTTCTTCAATGCGAATTTCCTCATTTCCACACCTGAATTTGGCAATGATTAGCATATATGTCCCAAAACTTCTTCAAGGTGCGCAGCGCTCTAGCCCTGAAACCCCATTACTGAGGCATCATCACCTTGACCGCCAATCCCGCAATGCGCTGACCTAAGGCTGGGTGCTGGACACAAGAATCAAGTCTCAGATGCCTGGAATCACTGGGACGCTCTTCTTTAAGACATGCCTCTCCTAACTGGGCCCACCAAAACGCCCCTCATAACAAACTCACCAGGGCGGTTTGAAAATGAAAGTCATAGGATGGATCTATGCAGCCCCAAAGAGACAGGACTGGTAACTGCTTTAAAACCGCCATAGCTTCAGGGGAACTTGGGGTCTGGCAGGGGAGGCGCTTTTGCCATCTCGTCAGTTCCCGGGGCCCCAAGTCCCTCTCATGTATTCACCTCTCTACTCTCTCACGTACCCACATCGCCCAAGAAATAGCCTTCCGAAGCACGGAGGTCCATGCTACTTGCTGGTGAAGAAGCACCACAGATCCGCGTCCACCCGACTCTCTGTGCCGGGACCTAGACCCAGGACCCGGGAGCGCGCGGGACCCGGCTGGGAGTGAGCCAGTGTCTCCCCCCCGACCAATCAGTGCTCTCGGGGCGGGGCACTGGGCCTGAGGTCCCCGCGCATGCATGCTGGAAGTTGTAGTTTCCTTCTGCAGGTCCTTGCGCGTTTCCCCGCCGGGCGCGTTACAGTGATAAACGTCCTGACGCATCGACAGCCTTTACTGGGCAGGGAAGTGTTTTTGTCTATGTTTACGTTAACATGTGTTATTTTAGGTGTGTCGGAGACGATGAAATTTGGCTCAGGATAGAGCGCAGTTTGTACACAGAGTCGCTATGAGTCGGAGTCGCCTCGATGTCAGATAACAACAACATGGGTCTAGATGTGAAAACTCACTCCAGCCTTTAGTATTTATTGAGTTTAGGAATGGTTTTGGTCTCCTCCTGCAGGGAGTTTGGTCGCTACCCAAAGGTCTCACATCTACACTTCTCCAACTGTTCCAATCCAGAGACGTACAGTCACTGGGTTCACTATGGGGGCTGAGGGGGGGAGGAGAGGAATTATATATATAGTTGTTGTTGTGTACTGTACAGTTGGAACCAACCCATAGCTGACCCTACAGCGGATTTTCAGAAGCAGTTAATCGCATGGGAGGAGATTACACATCCTCCCGCAATATCTATATCCACACACACATACTAAAGTAGCACCGCTTACTGAAATTCGTGTTACTAATCCCTGTTTTTTCAAGCTTTCAAGAAAAATCATACATTTCAAATACAGTCCACTTTTTAAATGCTCACTTCCAAATCTTTAGGGATAATTTTAAAATTGGATATTTTCCCTAAAATTCTTTGCAGAATTTTACTGAAGTCACTTTGAAGACTAAGGTGGTCCTGATTCAGGTCATGGTTTTGGTTTGTTTGTTTTTTTCTAATCAAATTCTTTATATCTTAGATAGATATAGGTAGGTAGGTAGATAGGTAGGTAAATAAGTAGGTAGGTAGGGGAAGGATGGATGGATGGATGGATGGATGGATGGATGGATGGATGGGTGGATGGATGGGCAGACATAGATATAGAGCTCTGGAGCTCTGGTGGCTTAATTGTAAGGAAGAAGTTACACTGCAACACGAAAGTACATGTATTCTGCAGGAGAAAGATGGACAGTCTCCTCTCTTGCAATTTACTGCCTCTGGCTCCCAGTAAATGGCCATAACAACATCATATACATATATGTAATTTCTAACAAATATACATAATTTATGATAAATATATAGCTGTGGTAGCCTAGTGGCAAAAAGCTGCAGTGCAATACCGAAGGCATATGGTTCAAGGCCACCACTTGCTTCACAGGAGAAGGATGGGCAATCTCATCTCATGCAGTTAATTGCCTCTGAAAACCCGTTGGAGGGTCAGCTATGTGTCGTTTCTGACTCTACCGGACACAACAACATATATAATTTTAAAACTACTAGAACAGCACATTGACAGAGAACTTCCAGAAATATAATCTAGATTTAGAAAAGGCCATGGCACTAGGGTTATTATTGCTGATGTCAGATGGATTGTACCTGAGAGAACCAGAAGGATGTCTATGTTTTATCAGTTATGCAGAGGCATTTGACTGTGTGGGTCACAACAAATTGTGGCTAACCTTGAGAAGAATGGGAATCTCAGAACTCTTGATTTTGCTCATGTGAAACCTTTATCTAGACCAGGAAGCTGTTGTCCAAACAGAGCAAGGGTACAGTGCATGGTTCAAAATCAACAAAGAAGTGCATAAGGGATGTATCCTTTCTCCATACCTTTTTAATCTATATGTGGAACAGATCATTCACGAGACAGGAGTTTAAGAAGGATGTGACATCAGGACAGGAGGAATACTTATCAACAATCTGTATTATGCAAATGACACAACTTTGCTTGCTCAAATGGAAGAGGACTTAAAAGTGTTTGTGGCAAAAGGTCAAAGACTGACCCTTCAATATTAATTGCTTCCTTTTTTATATTTTTTTATTACTTTTTGTGTGTGTGCGTGTACCGTCAAATCAGATCTGACTGGTACAGGAGGAGATTGTCCCTCCTTCCTCGGCAGAGCATCTGGTGGCTTCGAACCGTGTGCCTCTGGGATTGTAGTTGCAGTTCCTTGCCACTAGGCCACCAGAGCTCCCCTATTAATTGTTTCTTAACATCAAGAAAACAAAGATTCTCACCACTGGGCTAATAAGCAGTATCATGATAGATGGAGAAAATATTGAGGTTCTTAATGATTTTGTCTTACATCCTTGGCATCAGCAGTCAGGAAATCAAAAAGTAAGTTGCATTGGGAAAATCTGTTGTCAAGGATCTCTGCAGAGTGCTAAGGACGATGATGTCAGTTTGGAGATTAAGATATACCTGATCCAGGCCATGATCTTCTCAGCTGCTTGTTATGCATCTGAGAGCTGGACAGAGAATAAATATGACATAAGAAATGATGTATTCCTTTCTAAGAAGATGGCACTGAAAGTGAAGAAAGAAGACCCTCTGCCCCTCCCAAAACTGAAGCCAAAGAAAGGCATTAAAGACCAAGAAGGCAGTCCTGAAGGGCATTCACAGCCAAAAAAAAAAAAAAGATCTGCACGTCACCCACCTTCCAGCTGCCTAAGATGCTGAGACTCCGAAGGCAGCCCATATACCCCCAGGAGAAACAAGCTTGACCACTATACCATCATCAAATTTCCCTTGACCACTGAGTCAGCCATGAAGAAGACAGAAGATTACAACAGACTTGTGTTCATTGTGGATGTCAAGGCCAACAAGCACCAAATTAAACAAGCTGTAAAGAAACTCTATGACACTGATGCAGCTAAGGTCAACACTTTGATTAGGCCTGATGGAGAGAAAAAGGCCTATGTTCAACTTGCTCCTGACTATGATGCTTTGGTGACTATGATGCTTTGGATGTCGCCAACAAAATTGGGATCATCTAAACTGAGTCCAGCTGGCTAATTCTAAATACAAATTTTTCTCACAAAAAAAAATTGATGCCTTTAAGTTGTGGTGCTAGAGAAGAATACTGAATACCATGTTCTACCAAGAGAACATATAGATCTTTTGTGGAGAAAGTGAAACCAGTATACATTTTGGAGGCAAGGACTTTGAAGCTCCATCTCACATACTTTGGGCATGTTGCCAGGAGGGTCCATTCCTTGGAAAAGAATATTGTGCTCGGAAGGATAGAAGGTCAGCCAGAAGAGGAAGAATGAGATGGATTGAAACAGTGACTGTGGCAATGGAGCCAGGGATGTCTGAGATGGTGAAATAGGTTCAGGATAGGGCAAGATTCAGAGCCACTGTTGACAGGGTCACTATGAGTTGTGGTCAACTTGATAACATCTAACAACATATATACCTACACACACAAACACATTCATATTCACTATCTATAAATTCAAATTCACTCCCATTCTAGTTGGTTCCAAATCATAGAGACCCTTCTTCTGGTTTCTAAGACTTTAAATTAGAAAGGAAGAATATGGGAAACTTAGCATCTCTCCCACATACAGATGCTAGTGGATTTAAACAGCCAGAATTGTGCAACTTTTGGGTTAGCAGAACAATTCACTATGGACTAAGGCACCAGTACTCCAGAGAGAAAAAGAGTGTGTGTGTGTGTGTGTGTGTGTGTGTGTTGCCATTATGAATTGGAACTGACTCAGGTAGTTATGAGTTAGAAATTATTCTTGTGGCCTAGTGGTAAGAAGCTGTGCTGCAATGTCAAAGGCATGTAGTTCAAATCCACCAGCTGCTCCAGGGAGAAGGATGGGCAGTCTTTTCCCATGTGATTTACTGCCTCTGAAAATCCACTAATGGTTAAGCTATGGGTTGGTTCTGACTTGATAACACACAACAACATCCACACTTAACAATGACATGAATGGATTGTTCGCAGAAAAAGGAAGTCACTAATAAATGTTTTATTGACTATACAAAGATATTTGACTCTGTGGACCATAAAAATTAGAGCTATCATTGAGAAAAATGGGAATCCCAGAACACTTAAGTGTGCTCATGAAAAAACCTATACCTAGACCAAGAAGATGTTGTGCAAACAGAGCAAAGGAACTCCATATGATTTAAAATTAAGAAAGGAGTGTGTCAGTGTTGTATATTTTTTCCATATCTTTCCTTATCAGATGAGGTCCATGTATAAAGTTGTCATTTGTGTCTTTTAAAAAATGTATTTACTGGGAATAATAGATTGAAAATATAAAATTTGGTCATTCTGTTTCCAGCCTCATTTCTATCACCAAACCCTTTATATTCCAACTTCTATTCCTTCTTCACTATCTTAATCTGAGTGCTGTACTAAAACCTGTCCACCGTGAGTAACCCTTGTGGCAGTTGACACACCAGATGCATAGTTTTCAGTATCACAGCAAACCATTCATAAGTTATCTCAGTACAACAATGTGACAGACAAGTACTGTACCAATTAGAATAATCTAATTGTTGATTTAACTAACAATCAATTGTTTGCTTATGTTAAATATGGATTGAAGTTCAACATCAAGAAAACAAAGATCCTCACTACTAGGCTGATTGGCAGCACCGTGCTAGATGGTGAAGAGATTGAAATTGTAAAAACTTCAGTTTGCTTAGCTCCGCAATCAGCACTCTTGGTACCAGCAGCCAGTAAATGAAAAGATGAATTGCATTTTGAAGGTCTGCTGTCAGGGACATATCCAGAGTACTGAATAGCAATGATGTCAGTCTGGAGACTAACATGCACCTCTTTGCTAATACTCTGTGACAGAAAGCTGGACATTGACTAGGGATGATGAAGGATAATTGATACCTTTGAGCTGTGGTGCTGGAGAACAGTATTGAATATACCATGGACTGCTAGGAGAACAAACAGGTTCATCCTAGAGAGGGTGAAAACAGAATCCTTGGGGGCTTAGAATGGTAGAGGGACAGCACAAGAGAGAAAGACCCTCTCTTGGAGAAAGACGAATATGTTTATGCACACACACACACACACAAACACGAGTCTCCAGCTTGGAGCAGCTTGGAGTTTAAAACTGAGATAGGAGTGCATCAGAACTGTATTCTTTGTCCATACCTATTCAGTCTGTACACTGAACAAATTATCCGAGAAGCTTGACTCTATGAAGAGGATTGGAGGGAGACTTGTCAATAACTTGCTTTATGCAGATAACACAACCTTGCTTGCTGAAAGTGAGGAGGACTTGAAGCACTTGTTGCAGAAGATCAGGGAATGGAGGCTTCAATATGGTTTGCATCTCATTGTCAAGAAAACAAAGATTCTTACCACTGGGTTGATACGAAACATCATGATAGATGGATAGGAGATTGAAACAGTCAACGGCTTCATCTTGCTTGGATCCACAATTAACACACTTGGTACCAGCAGTCAGGAAACAAGGAGATGTTTTGTACTGGGGAAATCTGCAGTTAGGGAGCCCTCCAAATTATTGAGGAGTAATGATGTCAGTTTGAGAACTAAGGTGTGTCTGATTCAGACCATAGTCTTTTCGATTACTTGTTATGCATCTGAGAGCTGAACAATGAGTAAGGATGACAGAAGAATTGACGCCTTTGACTTTAGTGTAGGAGAAGAGCACTGAATACCACATGGACAACCAGGAGTACACATGGATATGTCTTGGAGAGGGTGTAGCCAGAGTGCTCTTTGGAGGCAAGAATGATGAGGCTTTGCCTTACATACTTTGAGCATATTACTAGGATGGGATATTCCTTGGAGAGAGACATGATGCTGGGAAAGATAGAGAGTTGGCGAAGAAGAAGACCCTCAACTAGTTGAAATGACATGGTAACTGCAACAATGGGCTCTATGTGTCAGGAAGTGCAAGGATGGTGCAGGATAGAGCAGGGTTCAGATATTGTTCAGAGGGTCACTATGAGTCATACTCAAATTGACCACACCTAATACCACCACAACCACCATAATCTATCCATATCTATATCATCTATATTGTCTCTATCATCTCTATCTATATCTCTATCTCTATCATCTCTATCTATCTATCTATCTCTATCTCTATCTCTATCTCTATCTCTATCTCTATCTCTATCTCTATCTCTATCTCTATCTC
>NW_006399855.1:12049097-12066311 GCF_000299155.1 Elephantulus edwardii | reverse complement strand
GGAGAGGAGAGGAGAGGAGAGAAGAGAGAAGAGAGAGAGAGAGAAACTCAGATGAACTCATTGCTGGGTTAATGCTTTTTTACATACAAAAATGTATGGAGCCCTGATGGCACAATACTCAAAGTGTTAGGGTGCTAGCTGAAAGACTGGCAGTTTGACTCCATCAGCTTCCCTGTGGGAAATAAAGATGTGAGCATGTGAGCGGTCTCCTTCTGTAAAGATTTACAGTCCTGGAAACAATATGAGGCAGTTTTATTCTGTCCAATATTGTTGCTGAGTCAGAATCAAGTCATCGGCAGTTGGCTTTTAAATTACACAGGCCTAAAATACACATACATGTTGTTGTTGTTATGTGCTGTCAAATTGCTTGCAATTCACAATGACCCTATGTACAATTGCTCTGAACCCTGCTCTATCCTAAGCCCACCTTGTTGTCTCTGACACACCTACCCCCATTACCCCAGTAACTGAGTCAATTAATCTCATCAAGGGTCTTCCCCTGTTGCGCTGTCCCTCCACCTTCCCAAGCATAATGTCCCTCTGTAAGGACTGGCCCATCCTTGCAACATGCCCAAAGTATGTCAGACAAAGCTTCAGAACCCTTGTTTCCAAGGAGCAGCATGGTTTCACCGATCCAGGACAATCTTGTTTGTTATCTTAGCAGTCTATGGTATATTCAATATGTTCTCCAACACTACAGCTCAAAGGCATCAATTTTCTATCATCTCTAGTCATATCATCCCCTGTTTTCTGATGCATAGCATGAAATTGTGAAGTCCATGGTCTGGATCAGGAGCACCTTAGTTTCCAGACTGACATCCAGACTGACAGCAGACTTTCCCAATGCAATTTGTCTTTTGATTTCCTGGCTGCTGGTGCTAGACTGTGGAGCCAAGCAAAAAACCAATTAAATTCTTGACAATCTTAATTTAAAAAAAAATTTCCGTTGTTGCACATTTTCTTCCACTTCTCCCCAAACCCACCCTGAAATGCATGAACCCCTTGTCTCAAACTGTTGTTGTATATAATGCCTAATCATATATTCCTTTCAGTTATTACCCTCATCTGTTTTAATGCGGTGTTCACTATCTATTCACTCTTTTCCTAATCTCTTCCTCCTCCCCCAATGTCTGTCCTATTTTATAACAGCAGTGTTACGCAGTGTTTGACCTTTTGTGACTGAGATTTTTCACTCAGCATAATGTCCTTGAGGCTCTCCATGTTGTGGAATATGTTACAATTCTTTTCAATGCTGTAAAATATTCCATTGTATGAATAGTTTTTCCTATCCTTTCTATTGTTGATGAGCATCTGTGTTGTTTCCATCTTTATTGTGAATAATGCATCAATAAACATGAGAATGCATACATCTGTTTGAGTTGTGGCTCTTGTTTCTTCCTGGTGTATTTCCAGTAGTGGAATTGCTAGGTCAAATGGTATTTCTATTTCCAACTTTTTGAGAAAGAGCCAGACCACTTTTCATAGTAGCTGTACCATTTTACATTCCCACAAGAATGAGAGTTCCAGTATCTCCACAACCTTGCCAACATTTGTTATTTACTGCCCTGTTGAACTTTGCTATTGTTGCTGGGTTGAGGTGATATCTCATAACTGTTTTGATTTGCATCTCTCTGATAGCTAAGGATTTTGAATATTTCTTCATGTGTTTGCCATCTGAACATCTTCTTTAGTCAAGTGTCTATTCATTTCTTGTGCTCATTTTGTCATTAAGCTGTCTACATTTTACTTGTTGAGGTGAATCTCAATGTTTTTCTATTTATCATGATGTTGATTATTGATCCAGTTGTGAGGATTTTGTTTCTTTATGTCAAGGCAGAATGTATACTGAAAGTTTACTCCTTCAATTTAATCAACTGCTTCAAGTCTTTGTTTTCAGCAAGGAAGGTTGTGCCATGTGCTTATCACAGCTAGTTGACAAATATACTTGCAATCCTAATGCCACATTTTTTTTTTATTTAGTCAAGCTTTCTGGATAGGTCTGTGCAATACTATTTTTGTCACTTCTGTTAGATTCCTGGAACATATAATTAAGAATGGAAGTGCTGGACCATATGGCATTCTTTTGTGCACAAAGTTGCTGCAATCTGTAGTCAACATGAAAATGCCTAACAACAACAAAAACACGGCAGCCCTAACTCAAGTTTTTTGGATTTTTTTTTTTTTTAAGAAACTACCAGACTATTTTCCATTCCAACCAACAATAAAAGAAGATTCAAATTTCTTGACATCTTGCCCAACATTTGCTGTTTTCCTTTTGTTTTTATTCTAGTTATCCTAATGGAAATAAAATTTTGTCTCATTGTGGTTTGGATTTGTGTATCTCTGATGGCTCACAATATTAAACATCTTTTTATAATATGTCTGTTGGTCATTTGGACATCTATTTTGATGACAGGTCTGTTCATGTCCCCTGTCCAATTTTTGCTTAGGTTATTTGTCTTTTTATTGTTAAGTAACACAAATTTTCTATATTTTAGTAGACCATCACCAGTTTAAAAACATTACAACTTAATAAATTTAATTTTGTGTCTCAAAAATATTTCAACTTGCTAAGCCATGATTTTCCAGTATTATGTAATTCTCTTTTTTTTATGTGACTTTGTGTAATTATCTTGCGTGCTGTGAAAATTAACCTGCATTATATCAATAAGTCATGATATGATCTACTGAATTAGACTGTATTTTGAGTCAATCGTTTTTAAGGTATGAAAGAGATTAAGCAAATAATTAGCGATAAAAGGGAAAACATTATCACCAAGAAAGAAAAACTAGGAGGAAAACATGTCCACTGGATCACGGACTGAGAACCTCCTAGAATGGGAAAGACTGATGCCAAGATAACATGGAGATTTCCAAGAACACTAGGCTCACAGATGTTGAAAGGAGAAAAGACCTTTCTCTAAAAAGCTAACTGTGAGTGAAAATTTCCCCCTAGATATGATGTCCTGATTTTGAAGTTCTCTCTAGATTATACCTCATGGTCAAGTGAGATTTATTTCAGGAATGCAAAGTTAAATCCAGCATCAGAAAATCAATCAATGTCACATGGAACCAAGGGAAAGGACAACATGACCAACTCAATTGATGCAGAAGTTTGATAAAATTTAACGTTTTATGTTTATAAAAACTCAACAAGATGAGAATAATAGGAAAATTTGTCAACATGATTTGAAGATTGAGTTTAAGACTGGTGGCCAAGTGAAGTCAACTAGAAAAGCTATGCTGTCAAACAAAAGGCATTGGTTTGACTCCGCCGGTTGTTCTGTGAAAGATGGACAATCTCCTCTTTTGAAGTTTAAAGCCCCTAAAAACCCACTAGAGGGCCCACTATGTATCTGTTCTGACTCTAATGCACATAACGACAACCCTCTAGAAGCACTAGATAACTAAGACAAAATCCAACTGATTTCTGTTGTTGTGTTGCTCTTGTATTCTGTATTTCTATTATATTCCTACATTAGTCCTAGTATATTTGTCCTCTTTTTCTTTCTTACAACTTTAGATTGGGCTTCCAGAATAATACTTCAGAGTTGTGATGAGAGTTGCATCTTTGTCTTGTCCTCATTTTCATTTTCCATTGACTATACTGTTGACTATTTTTCATAAATACCTTTACTCTTTTTTTCCTCCTTTTTAAAAAAATTATTATTAATTTAAATAAAAATTTAGAGAGACTTTGGATTTCCATTCATTCATTGTTGCACTATATCTTCACTCTTGTTGAAGAGTTTTCCTTTTATTCTTATCTTGTTGAGTTTTTATAAAAGAAATAATGCTAGATTTTAGAAAATAATTTTTTCATGAATTAAATTGATCATGAGGTTCTTTCCCTTGGTCCAATTAATGTAGTATATCACATGGACTGATTTTCTAATGCTGAATTAGCTTTGCATTCCTGGAATTTCATGTGATCATAATGTGTAATATTCTTAATATGCTATTAGTTTTTAGTATACTATACTAATGGGAGGAGCTCTTGTGGCCTTGTTGTTAATGTTGTATGCCTTAAAACTCATACTGACTCATAGGTGATCCTCCCGTGGGTTAATTGCATGAAAGGAGATTGTCCATCCTTCTGAAGAGCAGCTGGTGGATACAAACTGTGTGCCTTTGGGATGGCAGTACAGCTTCTTATCTTATTATATGTTGATCTGACTAAACAGCACATAACAACACTGTCTTTGTCTGAGTTTGGTGACATAACTGGTAGAGGGTGAACAAAAAAGGAGACCCTTAATGAGATAGATTGACACAGTGAACTGACTCAGTGGGACCTAACAATAATTCATAAAAGAACATAATATATCCTGGCCAAATGTGATTTATCCTACTAACTTGGCACTGGTACCACTTGAAAATCATGATGTAATTCACCATATTAAGGGACTGAAAAAGAAAAGTTGCATAATAATCTCAATATTATTGTTGTTGTGTACCGTCAAGGTGGGACCAAGTCATAGCTGACCCTCCAGAGGGTTTTCAGATGCAGTGAATACATGGGAGTTGATTGCCCATCTTTCTCCCATGGAGCAGCTGGTGAATTTGAACTGCAAGCCTTTGGGTTGATATTACAATTCCTTATCACTAGGCCAGAGCTGTCTAATAATCTCAATAGATGCAGAAAAAGCATCTGACAAACTACAGAGCTCACTTATGATAAAAGTTCTCAGAATCAACACGTGTAAGGAACCTGCTCGATTCAAGAACTGACATCTCCAAAGTACCAAGGTTAATATATTTTTCTGGGGGGGGGCTGCTTGAACAATAAATTTATTGTGTTTATCTGAAAAATCTTCACAGAAAATTGGTTTAGCTATCAGCAGCCCGCTCCTGAGCTCTGAGGAAGCTTGCTTTCTTTAAATTTAATTTGTGTGTGTGTGTGTTCAAATCGGATCTGACTGGTGCAGGAGGATATTGTTCCTCCTTCTCTAGCAGAGCATCTGGTGGATTCAAACCACTCATCTCTGGGATTGCAGTGCAGTTTCTTGACACTAGGCCACCAGAGCTCGCCAGTTCGTATATTTTATGGAAAAGAGTTAATATTTTCTCTCTAAGATCATGAATAAATCAAGGATATTTTTACTCACCTTTCATATTCCATACTGCTTTAAAGTCCTGTGCTAGAGTAATTAGACAAAACCATATAAAATCGTACCAATCAGATGCAAAAAAAAGAAACTGTAGACATCATGTTTGTCTTAGAAAACCCTAAAGAGTTTTCTCTCTCCCTTTCTTCTTCTTTTTCACCCACACACACTATTAGAGCTAATACGTGAGCCCAGCAATGTCAACATGGGATAATCAATACATTTCTATGTTATTAGCAACAATCACAATAAATTAAAATTTTAAAATGTCATTAAGAATGACATAAAATATATAAAATAATTAGAAATAAGTATAACAAAGTGTGTGTGTGTACACTGAAATTTACAAATATTGCTCAAAAAATTTAAATGCACCTAAATAGACAGATATTATGTTCATGAATTTCAAGACTCAATACTGAAAAGATATTAATTCTTTCCAAATTGTTGTATATATTCAACAAGGACTGAATTGCAATCTGAGCACGTTTATCTTCAGGGTAAAAAGTAAGCTAATTCTTCAACGCTACACAGAAAGTCAAAAGACCTAGAATTGCCAAAATTTTTACTAAAGAGCTAGTTAAAACAATGCAAATTGTCTTATTTATCTAGTGATGCTGTAATAGAAATACCACAAATAGAAACTTTGACAAAAACGTATTTTTTTCCCCAGTTTAGGAGGATAGAGGTCTAATTTCCTAGCACTAGCAAGAGAGAAAGACTTTCTTTTCTCCCTTTTTTGGCTCACAGCTTTGGAGGAAGGTCCTGATCTCCTTCAGTATCCGCATGCCTAGCATCTTCGGAGATCTGTAAAGTGTCTTGACATCAATCTTCTCCTAGAGCTCAAAGATTTTCAGTCAGAGCCCAAGTCCAAAGCGTGTGGTCTGCTCCCAGAAGATTTTTTTTCTTGTGAAGTATTTTTTTTACTTGCTTCTCTATACTTTCATCTCATATAAGATTAAAGATGTTGCATCTCACTCTTAATTATCTTATAATGGATTGATTTATGAGACTATGGGGAGGGGTCATTAAATCACTGCCAAACCACTAAGAATTAGGGTTCAGCTGATGCATATTGTGAGGCAAAACAATTTGATTTATGACACAATTAAAACCCTCCAGAAAAAGTTTTGGCAAGGATCTAGAGAAGTTAAGTACACATAGACTGACTTACGGAGTGTAACTTAAGTAATATCAATTTGCAAAATCTACTAAAGTGAAAGGGAGCTCTGATGACATAGTCTATAGCATGCTGGGCTAACTCAAAGGCTGTGTTTCTCTGACTGTGTGAACAAGTAGTTTCCTCTCATGTGGTTTTTAGTCTTGGAAACTCAATGGAGAGTTAGCTGAGTCAGAACTGACCTGACAGCAACTGAGAACTAAAGCTGAACATACACATTTCTTTTTGCCACAATGTCTCATAATAAACCATTTCAAACTTAGTGGTTAATGACAGCATTCATTCTTATGTTCATTTATTTTAGAATGGCTAAATAGCTGCTATTTTAAGATGAACTGGATCGTTCACCTACTTTGTGTGTATTTGTTCTGGTGCCAAACCTTAAAATCAACAGCTGCACAAAACGCATTCTCTTCATATAAATGTTGTTGTTGTTGTTATGTGCCATTGAGTCATCTGCAACTCATAGCGACACTATGTACAACAGCCCTAAACTCTGCTCTATCTTGTGTCAATCATACTATCTCAGACGTACCTCCCCCCCATTACCCCAGTCACTGAATCAATCCATCTCATCAAGGGTCTTCCTCTCCTGTGCTGTTCCTCTATCCTCCCAAGCATGACGTCCCTCTCCAAGGACTGGTCCCTCCTTGCAACATGTCCAAAGTATATCAGATGAAGCTTCAGAATCCTTGCGTCCAAGGAGCAGCCCGTCTTCATCCTCTCCAGGACAAACCTGTTCATTTTCTTAGCAGTCCATGGTATATTTAAAACTCTTCTCCAACACCACAGCATCAATTCTATCATCCCTAGTCATTGTCCAGCTCTCTGATGCATAGCAAGTGATTGCAAAGACCACGGCATATATCAGGCACACCTTAGTCTCCAGACTGACACTGTTGCACTTTATTACTTTAGAGAGGTGCCTAACCGCAGACTTTCCTATAATGAAATAACATGTGAACAAGGGCCTATGGTGATGAAGGAAGAAGTTCAAGCTGCTTTGAAGGAAATAGCAAAAAATAAGATCCCAGGAATAGATGGTATACCAATTGAAGTATTTCAGATAACAGATGTTGCCCTGGATGTGCTCACCAAGTTGTGCCAAGAAATCTGGAGAATAACCACTTGGCCAACTGACTGGAAGAGATCTATATTTGTTCCCATTCCAAAGAAGGGTGACCCAACTGAGTGTGGAAACTACAGAACAGTGCCATTGATTTCACATGCAAGCAAGATTCTACTGAAGATTATCCAAAAACGATTAGAACAGCACATCAGCAGAGAATTTCCAGAAGTCCAGGCTGGGTTTAGAAGGGGTCGTGGTACTAGGGATATTGTTGCTGATGTTAGATGAATCTTGGCTAAAAGCAAGGAATACCAGAAAAAATGTCTGTGTTTCATTGATTACGCAAAGGCATTTGACTGTGTGGATCATAACAAACTGTGGCTGACTCTGAGAAGAATGGGAATCCCAGAACATTTAATTGTGCTAATGTGAAACCTATACTTGGACCAAGAGGCAGTAGTCAGAACAGAGCAGGGTAACACTGCATGGTTCAAAATTGGGAAGGGTGTACGCCAGGGATGCATCCTGTCTCCATACCTTTTCAACATGTATGCAGAGCAGATTATCCAGGAGGCTGGGCTCTATGAGGAGAATTGTGGCATCAGGATTGGTGGAAGATCTATTAACAATCTGCGTTATGCAGATGACACAACCCTGCTTGCTGAAACTGAGGAGGACCTCATGCACTTGCTGTGGAGGGTCAAGAACTGCAGCCTTCAGTATGGACTGAGGCTCAATGTCAAGAAGACAAAGATTCTCACCACTGGACCAATTGTCAGCGTCAGGATGGATGGCGAAGAGATTGAGATTGTTCACAGCTTCAGTGTGCTTGGCTCCACAGTCAACACTCTTGGCACCAGCAGTCAGGAAATCAAAAAGTGTATTTCGATGGGAAAGTCTGCTGTTAGGGACCTCTCTAAAATACTCAGGAGTAACGGTGTCTCTCTGGAGACTAAGGTGTGCCTGATACAGGCCATGGTCTTTGCAATCGCTTGTTATGCATCAGAGAGTTGGACAATGACTAGGGAGGACAGAAGGAGAGTGGATGCTTTTGAGCTGTGGTGCTGGAGAAGAGTACTGAATGTACCATGGACTGTCAGGAAAACCAACCGCTTCATCTTGGAGAGGATTAAACCAAGCTACTCCTTGGAGGCAAGGATTCTGGGGCTTCGTCTGACATACTTTGGACATGTTGCCAGGAGGGACGGGTCCTTGGAGAGGGACATCATGCTTGGGAGGGTGGAGGGACAGCACAGGAGGGTAAGACCCTCTATGAGATGGATTGATTCGGTGGCTGGGGTAATTGGGACCGGTGTGTCAGAGGCAGTGCAGTTGGCGTAGGATAGAGCAGGGTTTAGGGCTGTTGTGCATAGGGTCGCTATGAGTCGAAACGACTCGACGGCACATAACAATAACAACAACAAGCTGGTGCCAAGAGTGTTGACTGTGGAGCCAAGCAAACTAAAGCTGTGAACAATCTCAACCTCTTCTCCATCCATTATGATGTTGCCAATCGTCCCACTGGTGAGAATCTTTGTTTTCTTGATATTGAGCCTCAAACTGTACTGAAGACCCTGACCTTCCACAGCAAGTACTTCACGTCCTCCTCAGTTTCAGCAAGCAGGGTTGTATCCTCTGCATAATACAGATTGTTGATGATTCTTCCTCCAATCCTGATGCCACGTTTCTCCTCATAGAGCCCAGCCTCCCAGATAATCTGTTCCACATATAGATTGAAAAGATATGGAGATAAGGCATAACCCTGTCATACACCCTTCCCAGTTTTGAACCATGCAGTGTTTCCTTGCTCTGTTCTGACGACTGCCTCCTGGTCCAAGCATAGGTTTTGCATTAGCATGATCAAGTGTTCTGGGATTCCCATTTTTTTCAGAGTTAGCCACAGTTTGTTATGATCCACACAGTCAAATGGCTTTGCGCAATCAATGAAACAAATATAGGTATTCTTCTGATACTCTTTGTTTTCAGCCAAGATCCATCCTAACATTAGCTATCCTAGTACCACGACCCCTGCTAAACCCAGCCTGGAGTTCTGGCAGTTCTCTACTGATGTGTTGTTCCACTCCTTTTTGGATATTCATCAGTAGAATCTTGCTTGCATGTGAAATCAATGATATAGTTATATAGTTTCCACACTCTGTAGGGTCACCCTTTTTTGGAATGGGAACAAATATAGATCTCTTACAGACAGTTGGCCAAATGGTTGTTCTCCAGATTTCTTGGCACAACTTGATGAGCACATCCAGGGCAGCATCTGTTAGCTGAAATACGTCAATTGGTATACCATCTATTCCTGGGGCCTTATTTTTTGCTATTTCCTTCAAAGCAGCCTGAACTTCTTCCCTCATCACCATAGGGTCTTGCTCATGTGTTGTTTCATTAAAGTCTTCTGTGTCTGCCAATCCTTTTGATACAGTGACTCAGTATATTCTTTCCATCTTCTTTTAGTACTTGCAGGATCACTCAATATTCTGCCCAAAGCATCCTTGATTATAGCAACTCGAGGTTGGAATTTGTTCTTGTTCCTTGAGCTTAATAAATGCTGAGCGAGTTTGGTCCTTTTGATTTTCTGACTCCAGCTCCTTGCACATTTCATTGTAATATTTTGCTTTGTCATCCCGTGCTGCCCTTCGGAATTTTCTATTCAGCTCTTTAATATCTTGAATTTTCCCTTCTGTTTTGGCTTCTCTGTACTCCAGTGTAATATTCAGAGTTTTTTTCTGACATCTAATTTGGTCTTTCTCCTCTTCTTTGTAATGACCATTTGCACTCTCCCTGGATGATACCTTCATACGTGTGCATCAACAAAAATGAAAACACACACAAAACACAATTTATAAACATAACATTTATAAACATAACATTAATCCAATGCAATCAGACACAAATAGTTCAGTGACATAAAATTCATTACATGAGCAAAACCGAAAGTTTAGAAATGCATACTTAAGTGATAAATCCATAAAGATATTATCATGGAAGTTATAATAGTGGTTACTTAGTATAGCGGTTAAAGTGTTCAATTTGTAATGGAAAAAGTGACAGTTTGAACCCTCAACAACTCCCCAGTATAATGTAGAATTTGCTTACATAAAGATTTATCATCTCGGGAACACTGTGGGAAAGTTTTACTCTGTAGGATTACTGAGTTGGATGTCAATTTGATGACAATTGGTTTGTTCTAACATGCTTTATTTCTTGACCTATATTCTGATTCATAATTATTTTCTTTGTGGTGAACTACATATTCTCATTTTGTGTACTTTTCCCAGCCAGACCTCTTGAGTTGCTGACTATGCTTAATTTTACCTTTCAGGACCTAGGTAGGCATTCATTTGCTTTAGGGAACTCTGGTGAGCTCAAAGTGAGCTGTGATGCTTATGCAAAGGCTGAAATTTTCTGGTGTTTTGAATCCATAAGCAACAGGGAGGGAGTAAGATGGGCAGTCTCTGTTGTGTGATTTATGGAAACCTACTGGGGGTCGAGGTGGTTTTGTCTTGACGATAAGGACAACAGAAAGCACTTGCTTTGAAAGTTCTTCCTCAAGGTCTTCTAAAGGCAAGTTCAGCCATTTGTCGTTGAAGTTTCGCCTTGTTGTTGCTTAAGTACCAGTGAGTTAAGTCTGCTCATAGTGACCTTATTTATATATATAGTATAACCGAAGGAAGTACCAACTGATCCTGCACCTTTTTCCCAATCAGTTGCCATCATTGAGACAATCCAGTTCCCTGAGGATCTGGATTCTCCAGGGACTAGTGCCTTCTGATAACATGCCTTTTATCTATTAGGAAAAGCCTCACCATCTTTGTTTCTAAAAATCATTCTGGCTGCTCTTTTTCCAAGACAGATTTGGGGTTTTAATTTTTTTTTTTCCTGTGATAGTCCATGGTATTGTTTTTTTGTGCTGTCAAGTACCACTCACAGACAGTATTATTGACGAACATCACAATTCAAAAGGCATCAATTCTTCTTTCATCTTCTTTACTAGTTGTTTAATTTTCACATGCATATGAAGCAAATGAAAACACTGTCACTTAGGCCAAACACACTTTAGACCTCAAGGTGCCGTTCTTATTTATCACATTAATGTCTGTTGTTTTTTTGACTGCTGCTTCCACAGAAACTGTTAGGGTATTTTAGTGGGTTTTAATTTCACCTTAAATATACCCCACTCAGCTCTTGTTTTGCTATGCCTGGGCTCCAGCTTTAGCTCCTCCCTCTCATTTGGCATTTGAGCTTTCTTTCACAGCATGCATTCCTTTCTGAAATTCTTTCTCTTTGTCTACCAAAGGAGCCCTCGTGGCTTAGCAATTTAAGGGTTGGTTTGCCAAAGGAAAGGCCAGCAACTGGAATTCTTAAGCCATCCAGGTAGAGATTTGCCCTCAAGTTCAATGAGGTCCTTGGAATTTATTCGAGTGTGACTAACAGAAAACAGCACCACCACTCACTGACAAACACAATACCCATAGGAAACTGCAAACCATACCTTTAATAAGTACATTTTTCCGTTTGCAGCGTACTGCACAGTATACTCTGGTTCTGAGTAAGTTCGAACACCTCTCAACAGTACTTATTGCCGATCAAGTGAGAGACGAACTAGTATTATGATCTCTGCTTTCTCTGTATAGACTATAAACCTCCAGAGGCATTTTTCTGGAGAACTAGCACACCCACAATATCCCATGTACAACGTTATAATTTATGGATTTTATGAACTATTACATGAATATATATGAATTTATGAAATTTATTAATTGCCGCACTCAGGCAAGGAAAAATCCAAGAAGTGTCGCATCAGTGGACACTGGAGATAATGGAAGGATCCCAAAAGCATGACTTCGGCCAGAATTTTCCTTCTCTAAACTCGCAGACTCGCCACGGTTGTTGTCAGGGATCTTTGGGCGCGTGGTTTCCGAATGGACACACGGCAGCAGAGGCAGCGGACAGCCGGAGCCGCCCTTCCGGTCCGTGGCTAGCTCAGCGCTCCAATCCTAGGCCGAGTTCCTGCCTTCCGCGCCTGCGCAGAGAAAGCCGACAAGTGCCGCGTGTACTGCGAACACAACCTGCGCCTGCGCTTTCAGTGTCTTCTCTGTGATTTGTTACTACCTCCGAAGAGGTTGCCCCAGTTCAGTTTTCACTTTCTCTTTTTTTTTCACATTTTCCTTCGGCTGGGAGGTTTTACTTCCGGTTGCCTGCCACTAGCTGTAAGAAAGTCGACATATTACGCCAACCTGGGTAGCGTCACGGGGTGCTATCTTTTCTCTGGCTTTTTATTAGTAGGGCAGAAGGCTTTGCTGAAGAGCGCAACGAATCTGACTTGCTCCGAGGCTTGATCACTTGGCTCAACATCCCTCTCTCCTTTCAGCACCTTGGATCTGCGTCGACTCGAGAGCGACACTGAGTGCCCCAGCGCCGTGACCAGAACCCGTAATCGGGGCTCCCCTCTCTGTCTTTCCACCCTGCTATTGGCACTCGTCTCCTCCGCAGGCTTTTGTCACGGCGACAGGGAGAAAGGAAAATTGGTGGTATTGCAGACGAACTGCAGTGCGAATACGCTTGTTCTTTTGAGGTGGGATTTTAGAGTGCTTTAAAAAACTTGGTGTTGAGGTCACTTACCTATTGGAAATTCGGGAAGAGGGAGAATTACAACAGCTACTCGAGGTCATCATTGGGATGAAGGAGAAAAAACGGCACTTTATATGATGTATTAAAAAAGATTCGTGTATATGTGTTACATATGTCATCTTGGGCCAGGAGGGACACAGAGAAAGGAAGCACATGTGTGAAAAGAGCGGATACAACCTAAAAGCATGGGAAAGAAATTGAACAATTATCTGAAGTCTAAAGGGGCGGCGGCAGCAGCAGCGCAAAGTACAGGTAAAACTTCATCCGTTTTGGGGCGCTCACGTTTGTGTCTGTGTAGCTCCAGCCCACCGGAGTTAGTGCACGACGTAGCTAAGTGGAACTTCTGTGCATGCAGTTGGGGTCTTTGCTATTGTATTTTTTGAAAATTGTGATTGTTTTGCATGTATTAATGATTTACACGTTGTTGCATGTTTACCTTGCATTGGGACCGCATGAGGAAATTATAGTTACTTTTTAAAACAGTTTGACCTTTTGCAATCTTGTAAACATTTTCAATACTATTAACGTATTGACCTTGTTTTTTGAGAGTCACCATTTTACAAATTTCTGGTAGGACTTCAAAATGAATCTCACCGTTTTAAGACTAGTCTAGGACAGTTTAAGCATCTTTTGAATTGTCAAAGGACAGTATCATCCTCACGAGTTTTAAAATGAATTATTTATTGTTAAATGCTTGGCAGATTTCGCTCATTTAGTTTGGGTTGACTGGAAAATCCTTTAATTTTTTTTTTTTTTTTTAGATTAATTGTGGTGCAGATACACACAAGAGAACACTTTTTTTTTTTTTTTTTAAAGAGAGCACTTTCTAACCCAACAGTTTCTACGTATGTTTTTCAGTGACATTAATTTTACGTTCTTCACCTGTTGGTTTTTTTGACAGTCTGCTACTTAGAAGAAGCTTCAGGACAGTTCTTGATTTATTTTTTTTTAAATAAATATACATGGAAGAAAACTGTCAGTAATGGAGCATTGTGTAGCAGAACTTAATTAACATACAAGAATGTCATAAGTGGGCTGTGCAACCAATTATTTTGTCTGCAGGTGGTACTAAGCAGCATTTTGTGGGAAAACGTGGCAGATTAACTTAAAGAGATCAACAAGAGACTCTGAAAAATCCTAAGGTAGTTTTTTTTCCCAATCACTACATGTTTGTTTGTACTCTGTATGCTTACACTTTAGCCTCCCTGTAAGATAAAATTATAATAGTAACATTAATGAAAAGTGCTTTTCCAAGTATTTATTGTAGCAATCTCAAGTGACTTGAGGGCCCATGGTTTGGAGAAAAATGTGTTAGCATGCAAAAAAGGAGAGGATCATGATATTTAATATCACAAGATATGAGAATGCTAGTAACTCACTTGTATGTAGCAAAACAAATGCTCCTTATTGTGTAAGATACTCTTCTGTTGAAAACCTGGCTTGTATAACTGGACAGGTCTTTATCTTCAGTAAATATTTAATGCAGGACAGAAAATTAAAAAAGTAAAAATTATTTCAATAGTGTTTGTAAGAAAGACCAGGATAGTGCTTGAAATGTTGTCTTTTGTGTCTGTATGATTGATTTCTTATGAAAATATTTGATAATATGCTTGCAAATTCCCCTGAAACGATGGTATTCTTCTATTTTCACTCTCTCAAGAGATGTGCTTGCATCTGGTGGTGCTGCTCACCAAAAGACCAGAATTCTCTAGCTGTTGAAGTGTTTTCTCCTCGGCAGAAAAATGAGCAGATTCCTCCTAATAAGACACAGACACAACTGAGGGTTGATATAAGTAGGAGTTGACTTGCTGATCATGGGTTTTGGGCTACATGCACTTTATACTAATTTTTTGCTTATATTTTATCTACTAATTACTGAGAAGAATATTCCAATTTGATATATACTTTGGTAAATTAGAACATTACACATTTTACTTGCTTCATATCTTTTACTCTTTTAAAATAAAATTCTGAAAAAAAATTCTTTTTTTACTCATTTGGTTGTGACCGTACTGTTTTAGTTATTATAGTTGTGCAGTATATTTGGTGCTTTCTTTTTTTAAAAAAACCTGTGAGCTCTTCTTTCACGAAAGTTTCTGTTGAGAGATCAATAGAACATTTTGTTGGGATATGGTTTGAGTTTGAGAAGAGAGATCCTTTGGAATTTTTCAATGAGAATAGGTATACTCTTGTTCCTTTTCTTAAAATGTTTGTAAACTATGCCCTTGAAATGTACAAAAACCTTTACATGTTGTTATGTTGGAACTAATAGCTGATCCTCTTGTGGGTCTTCAGATGCTCTAAATCACATAAGAGGAGATTGCATATCATTCTTCCACAGGGCAGCTGGTGTATTTGAACCAAAAGCCTTTGGGTTAGCAGCACAACTCCTTGCCACAAATCCACTAGGCTCCCTTAAGTTCCTGTCTGTTTTATGTCACTTCCTTGAAGTATTTTCTCTTCCATCACTTTAATTATCATATATTTTATCTTCTTTTATACTTCTCATTACCTTTATTATACTTCTTATCACCTATATATGAGCCCTTAAACAACATACTGTTTTCAAGCTGTATTTTAGAATCAGACTATATTTTCTGAGATGCTTTTGTTTAATGTTGTGTTTCTGAGGTTTATCCATGTCCAAGTATGTAATTCAGAAAATTTTTCATCTCAAGATTCTTTTATACTTTTTTAAACCATTTTAGATATTAAAAGCGATAAATATTTAAAAAAATATTTTTCCATGACAATGAGCAATACAAATTTTTAAAACTATTTTACCACTAAAATGAGCAATAAGAAAATGGTTGTTGGAGTCTGTCAAAGGCAGAAAACTTGCCAAACCTGGAAAAATACAGGAGTCCATTGAATTTTAGCTTTCACATATCTCACTGAGTATATCTGTGGTCGGAATTGCTGACACAAACCATAGTCCAGAGCAAGTTGTACAGCTAACCCAAAGGCTCACATCCCTGACAGGTCAGCAGCTTCTCAGATGAAAGATTGACAGTCTCCTCCCATTCAGATTATATTGTTGGAAACCTGATTCGACTTGCATTAAGTTTGGGTTATTGAGCTAGAAATGGGATGTGTGTGTCCAAGTTTATTAATTACTCTAACTATTAAAAAATGGTAGCTGTGATTTATACCACTCCAGTTGTGAATATTGCTCTTTAGCACTTTGGATAGATCCTTGACAGCAAATTTACCCAGTGCAAATACTCTTTTGATTTCAAGTGCTACTCCTGTGGGCCTTCTTTGGAATTAATTATGTATCTAAGTAAAATTAAATTGTCAACTTCATTGGGCAAATAGACTGCCAAGGACCTCTCCAAAGTGCTGAAGAGTAATAATGTCATTTTAAAGATTAAAGTATGCCTGATCCAAGCCATGGTGTTTTCAGTTGGTCTTATACATCTGAAAGTTGGAGAATGAGTAAGGATAACAGAAGTTGAATCAATGCCTTTAAATTGTGGTGTTGACCAAGAATGCTGAATATCCCATGGACTATCAAAAGAACCAAGAAATCTGTTTTGGAGCAAGTTAAAGAAGGATACACCTTACCGGCAAGGGTGGTGAAACTTCATCTCACCTAACTTTGGGCATATTGTTGTCAGGAGGGACCAGTCTTTGGAAGAAGACATCATGCTTGGAAAGGTAAAGGGTCAGAGAGAGGAAGACTCTTAACAAGAATGATTGATACAAAGACTGTAGCAATGGGATTGAGCATGTGAGAGATTGTGAGGATGGCACAGGATAGGGCAAGGTTTAGAGCTGTTGTTCATAGGGTCGCTATCAGTTGTAGACGGCTTGACAGCACATGATAACAATAGTGGTGAATGTAAGGCCTCTGATGGTATAGTGGTTAGTATTGTTTGCTCCAGGAGAACCTCAGGACGCTATGAGTCAAATGAAAATGGGTGATTGTGAATGTTCAGCCCTTTGTTCCTCATTCCCTCCACAAGTTGGCATTAGTCTGGTAAAAGTGAAAAGGGTGTATGTTACAGGCTGTTTACATCCACCAGGTGCTGCAGGAGAAAGACAAGCAGTCTCCTCTTTTGATTTACAGCCTTGAAAACTGATAGTGAGACTCACAGGCATTGATTGAGTTTATTGTAATTCTGCATTTTTCTGATTTGATTACTTTAAAAAAATGATTCATTTTAATGAACATTTACAGAGATTTTGGATTTCCATTCATTCATTGTTTC
>NW_006399855.1:12006451-12048301 GCF_000299155.1 Elephantulus edwardii | reverse complement strand
GTTTATATCCTGTGCCCATTTTTCAATTGGGTTGTTTACCTTTATCTTGTTGTGGTGCTCAAGTATTTTATAAATTCTAGCTATAAGCCCCTATCTGACATGTAATTACCAAATACTTTTTCTCTGTCTCTGGCTTCCCTTTTTATCCTGTTGGAGAAGTTTTTGGATGTGCATAGGGATTTGATTCTTAGAAGGTCCCATTCATCTATTTTATCCTCTCCTGGTTGTAGAAGTGGCACCTTTTTTATTATAACCATGCAGTGATCCCTTGCTCTGTTCAGACAACAGCTTCTTGGTCTAGGTATAGATTTCATATAAGCATGATTAAGCATTCTGGGATTCCCATTCTTCTCAGTGTTATGATCCCCAAAATAAAATGGTTTTGCATAGTCAATACAACACAGTCATTCTTCTGGTATTCTTTGCTTTCAGTCAAGATCCATCTGACATCAGCAGTGATGTCTCTGGTATCACAGTCTCTTATAAACCCAGCTTGAGCATCTGGCAATTCTCTGTCAATGCAGTGCTCTAGCCTTTTTTCGATGATCTTCACAATTTTGCTTCCATGTGATATTAATGATGTTGTTTGATAATTTCCCCATTCTTTTGGATCATCTTTTTTTGGGGGAATGAGAATAATTATGCATCTCTTCTATTAACTGGCCAGGTAGCTGTCTTCCAAATTTCTGGCATGGACTAGTAGCATGTCCAGGCCTGCATCTGTGTTTTAAATGTCAACTGGGACACCTAGGGTGGATATATTTCAGCAGAGCTCCCAGATTAATAAGAGAGATTAGGAAACAGAATTGACCATCTACTTCTGAAATAACAGACCTTCAAAAATAAGTATATATATATTGCACTGCCAACTCAAAGGCACTTGATTCAAATCCACCAGCTTTTCTGTAGGAGAAATATAGACAGTCTCCTCTACAATGTACAGCCTCTGAAAACTCAAAACATTGGCGAGTAAAAGGTCAGCTATTTGTTGATTCCAACTTAATGACACATAACAATGATGTATATACATATGTATGTGTGTGTGTATGTTGTTCTTGTGTACTGTTGAATGGAAACTGACCCATAGCTGACCCTCCAGTGGGTTTTTAGAGGCATTTAATCATGCAGGAGGAGATTACCCATGCATACTTTTGGGATTGCAACACTGCTTCTTTACACTAGGCCACCAGAACGTGCATGCTCTCTCTCTCTCTCAATATGTGTGTATATACACACAAACAAATGTTGTTGTTGTTATGTGCTGTCGAGTTGCTTGTGACTCATAGCGACCCTATGTACAACAGCCCTATACTCTGCTCTGTCCTGTGCCATTCGCACTGTCTCTGACACTCCCATCCCGATTATCCCAGTCACTGAATCAATCCACCTCAGAGAGAGCCTTCCCCTCCTGCGCCGTCCCTCCACCCTCCCAAGCATGATGTCCTTCTCCAAGGACCAGTCTCTCCTCACAACATGTCCAAAGTATGTTAGACGGAGCCTCAGAATCCTTGCCTCCAAGGAGCCACCTGGTTTAACCCTTTCTAGGATGAATCTGTTTGTTTTCCTAGCAGTCCATGGTATTCTCAGTACTCTTCTCCAGCACCACAGCTCAAAGGCATCAATTCTCCTTCTGTCCTCCTTGGTCATTGTCCAACTCTCTGATGCATAACAAGTGATTGTGAAGACCATGGCCTGTATCAAACGCACCTTAGTCTCCAGAGAGAAACCATTGCTCTTCAGTACTTTGGAGAGGTCCCTAACAGCATACTTTCCCATGGCAATGCGCCTTTTAATTTTCTGACCACTGGTGCCAAGAGTGTTGACTGTGGAGCCAAGCAAACTAAAGCTGTGTACAATCTCAGTCTCTTCACCATCCATCCTGATGCTGCCAATTGGTCCAGTGGTGAGAATATTTGTCTTCTTGACCTTGAGCCTCAATCCTTATTGTAGGCTGCAGTCCTTGACCCTCTCTGCAGCATGTGCTTTAGGTCCTCTTCAGTTTCAGCAAGCAAGGTTGTGTCATCTGCATAATGCAGATTGTTGATAAACCGTCCACCAATCTTGACCCCACATTTCTCCACATAGAGCCCAGCCTCCTGGATAATCTGTTCTGCATATAGGTTGAAAAGGTATGGAGACAGGACACATCCCTGGCATATGCCCTTCCCAATTTTGAACCATGCAGTGTTCCCTTGCTCTGTTCTGACGACTGCCTCCTGGTCCAAGTATAGGTTTCGCATTAGCACGATCAAGTGTTCTGGGATTCCCGTTCTTCTCAGAGTCAGCCACAGTTTGTTATGATCCACACAGTCAAATGCCTTTGCATAGTCAATGAAACACAGATAGACATTCCTCTGGTATTCTCTCTAGACATTCCTCTGGTATTCTCTGCTTTCAACTAAGATCCATCTAACATCAGCTACAATATCCCTAGTACCACGACCCCTTCTAAACCCAGCCTGGACTTCTGGTAGTTCTCTGCTGATGTGCTGTTCCAGTCGTTTTTGGATAATCTTCACTAAAATCTTGCTTGCACAAACAAATACAGTGTGGTTTTTTTGTTTTTTGTGTTTTTTTTTTTTTTTTTTTAATATGCATACAGTGAAACCTATGACAGCCAGGATACAGTGAAACTGCCTTTGACAGGGTGCAGTCTTAATTACTTTTCTGTTCCTTGTTTTTTGTTTTTTTTTTAAATTATTCTTTGTGTTTGTGTGTGTGTGCCATCAAATCGGATCTGACTGGTACAGGAGGAGATTGATTACCCCTCTTTCTCTAGCAGAGCGTCTTGTGGGTTCAAACCTCGTGGCTCTGGGATTGCAGTGCAGCTTCTTGCCTCTAGGCCACCAGAGCTTCCAACTTTTCCTTGTTGTAGTGGAAAATATTTGCGTTTTTCTTCTCTGCTAGGTTTCTGTCTTACAGTTTCTGGCTTCTTTATATATGTTGTTGTTATTGTTATGTGCTGTCGAGTTGCCAGCCACTCATAGCGACCCTATGTACAACAGCCCTAAACCCTGCTCTGTCCTTCCTTGCCAACTATTATCTTTGTATATGCAAGTTGATAAATAATTCCGTTTGCTAAAAAAGAAATAAAAATATCAAGCAATTAAAGAATCTGTAAAGAAAGTTTCTTTTTTATTCTTTGTGTTCATCCAGTCCAAACCCTACTTCCCTGTCTCTTGTTAGTTGTTCTTGTCTTGACCCTGACTGATGGCAGGCCCAAGCACAATGAAACTAAAGGCTGCCTGGTCCTATGCCATCCTCCTAATTGCTTGTGGATGAGACCCTTGTGATCTATGTGGTTTCGTTGACTGGTGCTTGAAAGCAGATCACTACATCTTTGTCCTTAGTTAAGTATCTTAAGTTTGGAGGCTCTCCTGAAACCTGCAAAGCAAACTGCAAAGTCTAGCTAACAGACTAGACTGATGATGACTGCACAGGATGTGTGCTGGTTGGGAATCAAACAGTTTGCCTGTAAAATCAGAATCCAACCGCAGAACAGTTGATGCGGCTCCTTGTGTTAGACTTGAACTGTGCTATAGGACTTTTTAACAGCTATCTTAATGAGCTCTGGTGGCCCAGTAGTAAGGAGCTGCACTGCCAACCCAAAGGCACATGGTTCAAGTCCACCAGCTCCTCTGTGGGAGATAGATGAGCATTCTCCTCCCGTATAATTTACTGCCTCTGAAAACCTATTGAGGGTCAGTTATGACTTGACAGCACATAACAATAATAATAATAGATGGAAAAGAAATAGGAAGTCTCAATTGTTTAATCTTCTTATACACACAGTCCTCATACCCTTGCCACCAGCAGCCATGAAATCAAGAGATGGAAAGAATGCTGAATGGACTGCCAAAAGGATAAACAAATATGTCTTGAAAGAAGTGTGTCAGGGTGCTCCTTGAGGCAAGGATAATGAAACTTCAACTCATGTATTTTATGCATGATGTTAAGAGGGGCCAATCCTTAGGAAAGGACATCATGCTTGGAAAGGTGGAGAGTTGATGGAAGAGAAGACTCTTTTTTTAAAAAAAATTTATTGGGAAAAACATATTGGGGGTACAAGGAGGTGAGGGGTGGGGGCAGAAGGTGAGGATGGGCAGGGATGAAAATTGCAGGAGTGCAGTTGCAGAGCTGTACAGTTTGGTTGGAGGGGGGAGCAGGTAAATGAGATGGACTGATAAAGTGAGTAACGGTGGGCCCAAGTATGTAAAAGATAATTAGGATGTTCAGGATAGGGAAGAAATGGACAACCAAAGATGTACAGGATAGGGCAGGGTGCAGATCCATTGTTCATAGGGTCACTGTGAATAGTAGTTAACTTGGTGCTACTCAACAACAACTACAACATTACTTTGGAAGTAGATCAGTAGGGCTTTCTTCCTAGTGACCCTGGATGCATTTGAACCATCAACTTTTCAGTTAGTAGCTGAGCACATTAACTGTTAGAACTGTCCTTTTAGTATCACCTTTTTCTTTTCAGCGCTGTTTTGATTTATGTATTTTTCTGTTCTCCCTTAAACTAAAAGTGGCATTGCTACATTGCATTTTTGTCTCCACGTGCCAGTGTAGTGTATTACTTGTTGTGCAACTAACCAAAATGATAGTGGTTTGATCCATCAGGCATCAGAGAAAGGTGGACTGTGCTCTTCTGTAAATATTTACAGCCTCAAACTTGATGGAATGTTGCTGTGAGTTGGAATTGACTTACCAACAGTCGATATCCTGATAATCATCCCTAAACAGTAAATAAGATGATTCTCAGCTCTCTTTTGTGTGTAATTTTCCAGCATATGCCTATTCCTGCTTCTGCAACGAGTATAGAATAGTTCATCGACTATTTGGTTGGTTATAGTCTTTCACTGTTAAAAACGATTATGCGTTGTGTAACCTTGTACATTTGTTATTTTTGCATAAGTATATCCATAGGATTAATTTTCAGGGCTGGGTCGGATTGCTGAATCAAAATGTAACTTGAAATTTTGGCAGATATCTTCATCAGCATTTTAATACTGTTACCTGGAGTGACTGTTATCCCATAACTTCCCTAACAGAATGCATTGCCAAACTTTTAAAGAGTTTCTGATACTTTGATAAGTGAAAAGTATTTACTAGTTTAAATTTGTGTTTTATTGACTGATAGAGATCATCTTTCCATATGTTTAAACACCATTCACACCCGCTCCTCCCCAACCCCTGATGTTCTGATCTATGTTTCATTAGGTTGTCAGATTGTAGGACCTTTTTATATGCTCTGGATAGTGTAGGGTGATAAGCAGGTACCCCCCTTTCTCTCTTTGTGGGAATTTTGTGTAAGCAAGAATTTTTAATTTTAATATGCTGCTGTTGTGTCATTGAGTTCATGCTCACTCAGTGCTGTTCAACAGATTGAATGAAACACTGCCTCATCTTTTTCCCTCCTCACAAACACTGCTATGTTTGATTTTAATACAGTTCAATTCATCAATTTTTCCTTGGTTTGTATTTTTTTGATGTTAGAAATCCTCTTTACCCTAAGATTGTAATGAAATTCTTCTATATTTTCTTAAAATGTTTTATATTTTAGGGAGCTCTGGTGGCCTAGTGACAAGAAGCTATGCTGCAATCCTGAAGGTATGCAGTTTGAATCCACCAGATGCTCTGCTGGAGAAGGAGGGGCAATCTCCTCCTGTACCAGTTGGATCCAATTTGATGGTGCACACACACACAAAATTAAAAAAATTTAAAAAAAAGTTTTATATTTTAATGTCTTATTACTATATTGAATTGATATTAGTGTATATTGTGTATAGATGCATTCTCAATGTGGTAGCCAGGTCTGGTAGAATTTGCAAATAAATCCTCAATGAGCTTGAAGTTTTATTGGTAGATTTTTGACAAGTTATTGAATTTCTTTAATGGCTACAGGATTATTAAATTTTTTAAAAAATACCACTTTTGCTATATTGTTCTAGGATTCCGTCCATTTTATCTAAATTTTAATATTTCCATGAACTTGTTAAAATGTCGCCTTAACATCTTTAAGGGAGCACTAATGGCCTAATTTGGAAGTGGAAGTGGCAGCCACTTCCTAAACAATATGCTTCCAGAGGCTATGAACTTTGATAAATGTCAATAGTTCTAGAAAGGCTTCATGCCTTTTATTCATAGGGTCAGTATGAGTTGTGTTCGACTAGAAGGCAATCTACAACAGTGGCCTAGTGGTAAGAAGTTGGACTGCTAATCTAAAGGTAAGCAGTTCAAATCCACCAGCTACTTCTTGGGAGAATGATGAACCCTCTCCTGTGCCATTTACAGCCTCTGGAAACCTGCTGGAAGGTAGCCTATGAATCAGTTCCAACTCAGTGGCAGTAATTTGAGTTGACCAGACCAGATGATCTTTAAAGTCTGAACTGTGCATACTTTCACCGTTATTGTTGTTATGTGTCCTTGAGTTGGAATGGACCCATAGCTGAACGTACAAGTTTTCAGAGATGATTGCCCTGAGGAGATTGCCCATCCTGTGGAGGAGCTGGTGGATTTGAACTGCTTGCCTTTGGAATTGAAGCACAGCTTTTTACCACTATACTATCAGAGCTCCCATGTGTACTGTTGTTATGTGCTGTCAAGTTGCCTGCAGCTCATAGTGACCCTATGTATCTTATTTCTGTGCCAATCTTATCTTCTCCAACAAACCAAATCTCGTTACTCTAGCCACTGAGCCAATCCATCTCATCATGGGTCTTCCTCTCTTGCACTGTCCCTCCACCCTTCCAAGCATGATGTCCTTTTCCAAGGAGTGGTCCCTCCTGGCCACATGCCCAAAGTATAAAATGGAGCTTCAGAATCCTTGCCTCCAACAGACACATGAAGAAATGCTCCAAATCACTGGCAGTAAGAGAGATGCAAATCAAAACCACAATGAGATACCATCTCTCTCCAGTAACAGTGGCAAAGATTAACAGGACAGCAAGTATTAAATGTTGGAGAGAATGTAGCAAGAAAGGAACTCTTATACATTGTTGGTGGGACTGTAAAATGGTACAACCATTCTGGAAGGCAGTTTGGCGCCTCCTCAAAAAGCTGAACATAGAAATTCCATATGAGTTGGCTATTCCACTCCTTGGAATATACCCAGAGAATATGAGAACTGAGTCAAAAACTGAGGTTTGTATACCAGTGTTCATAGCAGCATTATTCACCATTGCAAGAACATGGAAGCAGTCCAAAAGGCCAACCACAATCGAATGGATTGAGAAATTATGGTATATTCACACCGTGGAATACTATGCAGCATGCAGGAGCAATGATTTTGTAAATTTTTACCTAACTTGGGAGGGACTGGAGACCATAATGCTGAGTGAACTAACTCAGTCCCACAAGGATAAGTATTGTATAAAACCATTATTGTAGAATGAGTAGAAGGATCCAATAGGGGCGGGAGAGGCTGGAAGCAGAGGGATGTGGATGTGCAGTGGGAGGGAGGGATTAATCATTGGATTGTACAATTTGATGGGGGGGGTCTAAGGGAAATGGAAAGAATTTGTTTGAATTTCTATTTGAATTTTGTAAATAAACTAGTAGGGGGGAAAAATCCTTACCTTCAGGAAACAACTTGGTTTCACCCTCTGCAGGACAGTCCTGTTTGTTCTTGTGGTAGTCCAAAGTATGTTCAACACTCTTCTCCAACACCACAACTCAAAGGAATCTATTATTCTGTCATCCTTAGTATTGTCTGTCAGATGCATAGCTAGTAATTGCAAAGACCATGGCCAGTACGAGGTACACCTTAGTCTCTAGACTGACATCATTGCTCTTCAGTACTCTTAATTTTTATCTATCTATCTATCTATCTATCTATCTATCTATCTATCTATCTATCTATCTGTCTATCTATGTGTGTACCGTCAAATTGGATCTGACTGGTACGGGAGGCGATTGTTCCTCCTTCTCCCGCAGAGCATCTGGTGGATTTGAACTGTGCACCTCTGGGATTGCAGTGCGCTCTTCAGTACTCTAGAGAGATCCCTGGCAGCAGACTTACCTAATGCAGTTAGACTTCTGATTTTCTGACTTTGGCGCCAAGAGTGTTGATTGTGGAACAAAGCTGAAGTTGTTAACAATCTCAGTCTCTTCATCTATCAGGAAGCTGCCAATTGGGCGAGTGAAATCTTTGTTCTTGATGTTCAGCTTCAATCCTTATTGAAGGCTACAGTCCTTGACTTTCTGCAGGAAGCAGTAGTCAGAAGAGATCAGGGAAACACTGCATGGTTTAGGATCAGCAAAGGTAAACATCAGGGATGCATATTATGCTCATACCTTTACAATCTGTATACAGAATAGATGATCTAGGAGGCTGGACTTTATGAGGAGGAATGTGGCATCAAGATTGGAGGAAGACTCATCAATAACCTGAATTAGGCAGATGACACTACCTTGCTTGCTGTGTACGTATATGATTTTCTTATCCCCACCCCTTTCTTTTAAGCATTTTGTCCATGATTTATCAGCTATGTTAATCTTTTCGAAGAATCCTCTTTGGTCTTCATGATGATCTCTATTTAGTATTTCTCTTTGTTATCTTTTTACCTACTAAGCTTTGTTTAGGGCCACATATGTTTGCTCATGTCTCTTCTATAGAGCATTTTTATTTATTTTTAAAATGTGTGTGTGTGTGTGTGTGTGTGTGTGTACACCATCAAATTGGGTCCAGTTGGTACAGGAGGAGATTGCCTCTCCTTCTCCAGCAGAGCATCTGGTGGATTCAAACTGCGTGCCTCTGGGATTGGAGTGCAGCTTCTTGCCACTAGGCCACCAGAGCTCAATAGAGCAATTTTTAAAAAATGGAGTTTAAAATTTTTTTCGCTTTTAGCTGGAACATGCAGTGTGTTTATATCTAATATTTTCTTTTGCATTGAATTGGAGCGAACTTATAACTGACACTCTACTAGCTTTCCAAGGCTCTAAATTGCAAATGTGCAGTAGATTTATAGTCTTACTCATTTTTTCTCCCAGGCAACTCCTGGTGGATTCAAATTCCAGAGAGCTGGGGCCTTTGGCTTAGCACACAGTATTAGCACCACAGTTCCCTATGATGTTACTCTAGTTTGGCTTTCTGTTTGTCTTGTCTCTTAAGTATTTCTTTCTCTTTACCTTTTATCATTCTGTTTTTCTGTATACTAGTTTGGAAGTTACAGATTTTCTTTTTATGGTTATCCTAGAAATATAAGTGCCTTCACTTTGTGAGGTCTAAAATGAACCTAATACTTTACTTCCTCTCAGATGATTGATACCATGACCTTAGAATTTATTTATTTATTTTCTTTTAGCAAAGAAAAGATTTATTAAGGCACAAGGCATTTTGTCAGGGTCTAGGAAGTTCCAGGGGTAAGTCAGTTAGCAGATGTGTAGAAAATAGTACTAGTAGTGGGTAGGCAGTTAAAAGTCAGGGAGGAAAGCATGGCTGTTAAAAGGAAGGAAAAGAGGGTAAGGCACCCCTGAAGAGACAGGGGCTGTTCTCAGCCTCCAGCCATGAGGCCAAAAAGAAAGAGAGGACCTTAGAATTTTATTTAAATATCCATATGCAGAGTGGTACACTGCAAACTGAAAGGGTCTGTCTCAATCTCCATACGTTCAAATCTACCAGTGACAACTCAGGAGAAATAGAAGCCTGGTAAGAGGGGTTGATTTGAGTCAGAACTGATCCAACGGTGGTTGTTTTTTAGAATTATTATTGTGTCCCACAGTGCTTTTTACATTTCCTATGAAGAGTTCCCACATTTTAAGTGTCTTCTGTTTTGGACAGTCAATGCCAGTTTTCCTTTTGCTTATACACATACTTAAGAATTGTTTTTGCTGGTGATGAGCTTTTGGATTCACTGGAAGATATTTTTATTCTGTTCTCATTCTTTAGAGATGTTTTTGCCGAGTATGGATGTCTAGGTGGGCAGTTGTTTTAGCATTGCAGACTCCTGTGGTCTTGCTTCTATGACTGCTTTTGAAAAATTAACCTGTCAGTTCTTTTTCTTTCTTAATTCCTTTTACTTTGACAGCTTTATTTTTCCCCTCTATGTTTATATTATTTTGGTTTGTTCCCCCCCTTTTAATCTTGTTTGTATTTGCTAAAAGACCTTCTAATTTCAAAGTACAACTTTTGCTTTTATTGATTAAATGTTGATTAAATTTGTAAACCTGGTTCTGAATTTCAAGTGATAATTTTATCCTAAGAAATATACCTGACGTTTTTGCTGACATTTAATTTGAGAACTAAATCCCTTGCTAATCTGTATAAAGATTTGCCACTCTCCTTGGCAAGGTGAAATAGGCCTGTGTAGAACCTTTAGTGTACACTACACCTGCTCCCTCATTAAGAAAAAACGATATTCAAGATACCAACTCCTGAAGTCAGCACTGTCTAGTGGACAAAGTACGGTATATCTCCTGTAGATGTGCCTTACTTTCCTATGAGCCATGTCTCTGTTAAATAGGTCTTTGACATTTTGTCTACCCAAAGCATTTATGGGATATATCAGTGGGCAGTGGCAATAAAAATGATTTTTGTTTTGGTGTAGATGAGATGTCACATCTAATATCTTTATGTCATGTGTAATGTTCAGGAACATTCAGAGGCCAAAATTGAAGTTAAGAGAGACTCTGAATTTGCACTAGAGCACCAAAATGCCAAAGCAAAGGGAAGAAATCAAGATGTTAAGGAGCTGAGCAGAAGATTTCAAATGGCACAGGAAGACAAAAGTTTTCTAATGAAATGTGCAAAGAACTGGAGTCACAAAATCAAAAGGACTGAACTTGCTCAGCATTTCTTAAGCTGAAGGAACTGAGGAGCAAATTCAAGCCTCACGTTGTAGTACTTTAGGAAGCTGTGTGCAGAATGTTTAATGACCCAGGAAGCATTGAAAGAAGATGGAAGGAATACACAGAGTCACTGTACCAAAACGAATTGGCTGAAGAATTACGTGCAATAACATATGATTAAGAGCCTGGAAGGATGAAGGAGAAAGTTCAGGCTGCTCTGAAGGAATTGGCAAAAAACAAGGACCCAGGAATTGATAGCATATCAATTGACATATTTCAACAAGCATATGCTACCCTGGACTGCTAACCAGGCTGTGCCAAGAAATCTGGAGGACAGCCACCAGGCCAACTGACTGGAAGAGATCGGTGTTTGTTCCATTCCTGATGAAGTGTGGAAATTACCAAACAATATCATTAATATCACATGCAAGCAAGATCCTGCTGAAAATTATCCAAAAATGACTACTACAACACATCAGCAGAGAGCTGCTAGATATGCAGGCTGTGTTTAAAAGAGGCTGTGGCACTAGGGATATTATCGCCAATGTTAGATGGATCTTAGCCGAAAGCAGAGAGTACCAGAAGAATGTCTTATCTGTGTTTCATTTACTATATAAAGGCATTTGACTGTGTGGATCACAACAAATGTGGCTGACTCTGAGCAGAATGGGAATCTCAGAACACTTCATTGTGCTTATGCAAAATCTAGACTTAAACCAGGAGGCAGCCGTCAGAACAGAGCAAGGGAACACTGCATGGTTCAAAATCAGGAATGTACACTAGGGATGCATCCTGTTTCCACACCTTTTCAGTCTATATGTGGAACAGATCATCTGGGAAGCTGCACTCTATGAGGAGGAATGTGGCATCAGGATTGGAGTAAGACTCATCAACAGTCTGTGTTATGCAAGTGACACAACCTTGCTTACTGAAACTGAGGAGGATCTTAAGTATTTGTTGCAGAAGGTCCAGGACTGCAGCCTTCAATAATGGATTGAAGCTCAATATCGAGAAAACAAAGATTCTCATCTCTGAGGCAGTTGCTTCAGAGAGTTGGTCAGTGACTAAGGGTGATAAAAGAATTGATGCCTCTGAGTTGTGGTGTTTCAGAATATTGAATATACTATGGGCTGCTAGGAGAACAAACGGGTTTGTCCTGGAGAAAGATAAAACCAGACTGCTCCTTGGAGGCAAGAATTCTGAAGCTCTGACATACTTTGGACATGTTGCAAGGAGGGACCAGTCCTTGAAGAGGGACGTCATGCTTGACAGGGTGGAGGGACAGCACAGGAGAGGCAAACCCGGTATTGAGATGGATTGACTGAGTGACTGGGGTTATGGGATATGAGGTTGGTCCAAGAGAGAGCAGAATTCAGGGCTATGAGTCGCATTATTGTCAAAAAACCAAAGTGATATAGCCTGTAGTGAAAAAGAATACATTGAGAGAATACCAGAGCTTCCATTGTTTGTGTTGGGGGTTGTTCTTTCCTTTCCACCTCCTTTTGGAATTTGCATTTCCGTTCCTGGTAAGAATCAGAATCTGCATTTTAACAAGAGCCCTAAGTGGGTGATTCTTATGTACGTAGAAGAGTCACCACGCCGCCTTGTTAAATTACAAATTTCTTGCTGTTTGGGTTGGAAAGGCACTTTCAATAGGATGAGCCTATTGGAAGCTCTGGTTTTGGAAATAGAACTCGAGTTTTAGTAGTTTTGGAGTGCCTGCAGGCTAGACACTTAAGGAAACGGAATTTTGGAGGATTATCTGTAAAATAAAAAATCAGGCTACCCTTTTCGTGTCTTCCAAGTTTCTAGAAAAGACTAGCCACAGCAAACCGCCCGAAGGTAGAGGGCCGTGCGTGCCTTGGGCTCGCTCCGCCTCCCTCCAGTGTTTACTTTTAAAAGGCGCCGCCCCAGCGCGCGACTCCGCCCCTCGCTTCCTTCACTGGCTTCTGTGTGGAGAGAGGGGCACAGGCAGAGCTCCCCGCCCCCCAGTCATGAGGTAAAACCCGAGAGGTCTGGGCCTAGGGTCTTTCTTTTCACTGAGGGGATCTGATTTAGACCCAACCACCGCGTCCTCTGGTTAGTGTTTGTGGGACAACTTTAAAAAACCTGTTGCTGGAGTTCGCTTGATTGTAGGCTGAGCCTTTTGACTCGAGGTGACTTTTCTCTGCATCTTTGTGTGGAAAAGAATATTTTCTTTGGCTAGAAGAAACTAGAGATTAAACCTTCCATTTAGGAGGGTTTCAGGGAATGCTCAGGTCGGACAAAGTCAGGTCTCCAGTCCTGAGGCTAAGTGATGACAGACATTTGTGTGGGACTTGAGAGTTTCAGAGCGGTCACTTATCCCTCATTGGGGTTTCAGAAGTGTCAATTGAAAAGTTTGTGTAGGACTAATAGGTGACATGCTTGCTTGAGGCACCTTTTTGGTGTAGACTTGTATTATTTTAGGAAAAATTGTTTGCCTGTGAACGTGAAAGAAAATTCGAGTAACAGCAGATGTTACCTTGATTTTGTGTTTTTGCATGAGTACTTGACTTTAGAAAATATTCAAACAATTTCATGTTTTACCTTGTACAGTGGGTTTCTGTTTGTTTTAAAAAATTAGAGTTACTTTACAAGTCTGTTATTGTTTGGACTCTGTTGAGTGCTGTCAAGTTGGAACTGACCCACAGCTGACCATCCAAAGGGTTTTCAGGGGCAGTAATCGCGTGGGACATTGCCCATCCTCTCCTGTAGAACTCCTGGGGGATTCAAACTGAGCACCTTTGCTTCCACAACCCAGTTCCTTACCCCTCAAGTCACCAGCTCCTTTTGACTGGTGGAAGTTACTAATTTTATTTTCTTTACTTTTTTGATATTACTTCTGAAGTTTAAAGGAGAGCTTCTCTTGCCAAGTAAAATAACTTTATTCCTTCAAAATTATATTTGTGCTTATTTAAATTTTCTTAACAAACTTTTAAATGCAGAATATATTGTACAGCACATAATGCATACGTTTCAGATAATATGTTAAACTTTAAAAAATAGGGCAAAACTTACTAGTAGTTTTCCCTACCCAAGGGTAATTTCAAGTATTTATCTCTTGTGGCAGTAGGAATCTTGCTGAACTCAGGGTATTATGATGAACAAGACAAATACTATACAGACAGGTATCTCTGCTTTTTGAAAGTTCATTTTACACCAATTTTTGCATTTATGAAAAACCTACTTTAGCATTTGTTTTTACTCACCCAAAGAAATCAGAGATTTTAACTTATTCCTGAAAAGACAAAAAGTGAAAGTGGTTTTAAGCCTGTTTTTTGGCAGCCAGTCATTAAAGATTCACCACACTCCAGATAGCGGTGTGAGTAGTGTCCCCTGACTCCTTCCCTACGAAGCATTAATTTGCCACAGTTTTGAATTGTCAGGTTTTATATGTTTGGTTTGATTTGGTAGGATATTTTTTGGGGATTTTTTTTAAAGTTTCTTTTATATACAAATTAGTAGCTTTTGCATTTTACGTAGTTTTAAAAGATTTCATAGGAATGGTATTCTTTTCGATAGCAGGGAAACCTGTATCTACCGTTTATAGGCCTTCAGTTACAATGAAGAATGTTAAGTCTTAGCTCACTGCCATTAAGTCACAATCAGCTTATACTGAACCTCCATTGAGTTTCCAAGCCTATAAATTGAACACGAGGAGATTGCCTGTTTTTTTCCTAAAGACCTGCTTTTGAAGATACTAACTGCCAAATAGGCACAGCCTTTGAGTTATGACACAGCTTCCTCCAGAGTAGGCCACCAGAGTGTCTGATGAAATGAGTACTTTAAAGAAAACATTTGTTTTAGCTGGAGTGATCATATGTTTATCTGAAGAGATAACCTTTAGGTTTTTTAAAGGAAGAAAACTAATCCATGAGTATAATGGGTAAGAAAGCATTTCAGTCAGAATAATAGCATATACAAAGACTTGAACAACACTTGATATGAAAAGATCAGTGTAGATAGAATTTACTAGTACAAAATGAAGTATAGGAATCAGTAGAGATCACATTATGCATGATTGTAATAAGGAGTAAGACCTGTATTCTGAGTATAAAAAAGCCACAGACACACATTAAATAAGCGATTTGAAAAAGTAATTGCTCAAATCATTAAATAAGTATCTATTAAAATCCTACTGTTGTGTACCAGAAAATATTTTTAGGAAATCTTGATTGGAAGTCGGTGAGAAAGATTGCATTGTGCACAGGAAGCCTAGCCCAGTATCTCCCCAAATACCCAATTCCAGAAGCAGAGTGCTACTAAGTACTCTGAGAAGACTAAACAGCCTTACAGTGTACAATAATAAAGAGACAAAAAGAGTAGGATAGGAAAGTAGTTAGGGGCTCAAAGATATAGAATTTGTTAACAGAATACCCTACTGCATATATAACTTCAGAAGGAAAAAATCCTGGGCCCTGGTGGTAAAACTTAAAAACTTTAGACCAAGATTGATAGTAAAGGCTTTCCTGAAACCTTATTACATTTGAAAGATGGGATTGGCAACATAGGCCCCATATTTTTCAGTGGGGAGGAGAAAGAAGTTCTTGGGTACAGGAACAGAAGAGGAAACCCTTAAGCTCTTGAATCTGAAAACTACTCTGTCCTTGTGCTTTGTACTAATTAATTTGTACTTATAATTCCAAGATAATTATTTCCAATCAAATACAATCAACAAACCAAAAAAGTATCCATGTGTATAATTTGGCATGTGGTACGTTGTGATAAAAAGAGTGGGCAACCAAAAAACAAGCTATTTTTTATTTTTTAAAAACATGGTTTGAATCCACTAGCAGCTCCAGGGTAGCAAGATGAGTGGATGAGATTCAATGCAATTGATGGCCTCTGGACACCTTACAGTCAGCTCTGACTCAGTGACACCTAACAACAACATCAGCAACAGCAGTCTTTAAATATTTACCACCTGGGGGAGCTCTGGTGGCCTAGTGGCAAGAAGCTGCACTGCAATCCCAGAGGTATGTGCTTCGAATCCACCAGATGCTCTGCTGGAGAAGGAGGAGCAATATCCTCCTGTACCAGTCAGATCTGATTTGATGGTACACGCACACAAAATAAAAAAAATTAAAAAAAAAATATTTACCACCTGGGCCTTTAAGAAGTGTAATGATTCCTCAAAGTCAATTAAAATGTAATGAAAATTTAAGAAATAAAAAGAATGCAATACTTTACAGAAGAAGGGGATATTGCATGGCTTAAAATCAGGAAAGATGTGTGCATGGTAGTATTTTCACTATACCTCTTCAGTCTAGGGTATTCTGGTGGCATCATTCCACAGGGAGTTGTAATTCAAAGGCTGCAACTCTGCAGATTAAGATTCACCAGCGTCTCCTCGAAAGATGGGCATCTCCTGTCTGACACACAATCTCACAAAACCCCCTGGAGAGGTTCTGACTCAGCAGTAATGAGTTCTGAGTTTTATTCAGACTTTATATTGAACAGATAATCAGAGAAAATGGACTCTGAAGCAAAACATGACATCAAGATTGGAAGAAGTCTCATCAACAGCCTTCATAGTTTGATAGTAAAAACAACTTTCTTTCTGAGTTTTATTCAGACTTTTTATTGAACAGATAATCAGAGAAAATGGACTCTGAAGCAGAACGTGACATCAAGATTGGAAGAAGTCTCATCAACAGCCTTCATAGTTTGATAGTAAAAACAACTTTCTTTGCTGAAAGTGAAGAGTACTGGTCTTCAGTATGCATTTATTGTTGTTATATACCCTCAAGTTATAACTGACCCACAGCTGGTCTTCCAGGGTGTTTCCAGAGGCAGTAAATCAAAGGAGATTGTCCATCCTTTTGCATCCTTTGGACTGCATGCCTTTAGGATTGCTGCACAGCTTCAATATAAAGAAAACAAACTAACAAACAAAAAACCCTCTCGCAACGAGAATAAGAGCTGGGACTGACTCAATAGCATCTAACAACTTATCCACTAATATGCCTATAAGGAGCTGATTGGCCTACTGGTTAGGGCATCTGGCAGCTAAACCAAAGTTCAGTGATTCGAACCTGCCAGTGGCTCCGTGGGAGAAAAATTAAACAGTCTGCTTCTATAAAGATTGTTAGCTTTGGAAGTCCTTTGGACAGTTCAACTTGACCGACAGGGTCACTATCAATTCAGATTCGACTTGATGGCAGTTGGTTAAGTTTTGAGATTTCATAGATGGCTAGAGAGTGGTAAAGAATTGCACTGCTAACCCAAAGGCATGAGGTTCAAACACACCAGATAACTGCTAAGTGGGAGAAAGGTGCACACTCTCCTCCTTTGCAGTTAACTACCTTTGAAAACCTTAACTGCCTCTGGAGATCAGCTGTGAATGAATAAGTTCCCTTTGGATGGTATTCAACAAACAAAAACACAAGAGAGTAAATTAGGGAGGTCTGGTGGCTTAGGGATAAGGTGTTACCCCAAAGCAAGAGGTTAGAATCCATCAGCTGCTTCCTGGGAGACAGATGCAGTCTCCTCCCATGTGGTTTACTGCTTGTGAAAACCTGGGGGAGGGTCATGTATGAGTTGGTTCTGGCTAGATAGTACATATCGACATGACAGAAATAACCTAAAAGGGTAGATAATAACATTTGCCAGTTAAGATGTGCATGAATTGGAACCTTTGTACATTGCTGGTGGAAATGTAAAATGGTGAATGTAAAATAACATTCAGCCCAACTTTCTGCTGAAGATTTGCAGGCAGAGAACTGCCACATGGATTTACTGAGCCCCTGCTCTGCATACCGCACTCCCTCCGTTATAGTGTCCTGCTTCTCCTACTCCACACTGATTTTTCTTTTCTCCTTCAGTTTAGGAGAACGACTTTGCTTGACCTCTAGAGAGCTCTAGTGACATACTCCATAGGGAGTTGCACTATTAATTCCCCAGACGGACCTCTCTAGCAGTTTGAAGCCACTAGCAGCTCCTGGGGAGAAAGGTGGGCGGTCCCCTCACTTGTGATTTACACCTTCCAGAAACTCACATGGATGGTCAGCTATGAATCTGTTTCAACTTGCTGGCAATGAATTGTTGAGTTGTTAACTCAGCTTTGCATGATCTCTGGTTCACTATGCAGAGGTCAGGAAATTATCTGTGGGTGAGAGCTTGAGTATAAAATTAGTTTTCTTTCTAAAGGATCAGTTTTGCATTGCCAGTGACTAAAAGCATTTGCCTCATATATTTTGTTTTATGGCTGAGAATGTGGAGGCAAGGACCTGATAAGCTTAGTGATATTTAGCCTTTCATTTAGTGTTTTGTTAGGAACAACTATGGGTTAATGAGTGGACTACTAACTGAAAGGTCAGCTGCTTGGATCCACCAGCCCTCTCTGTCTGTAGGAGAATGATGAGGGAGATGACATGATTAGCCCAAGTTAAGATTTACAACCCCACACATCTTGTGGGACAGTTCTTCCATTTCTTACACAGTTGCTGTGAGTCAGAACCAATTTGCCGACAGTGCTGTTTTCCTTGTTGAAGCTTTATTTTTAAAAGAAGGAAAAATAAAAGGAAGAAAGATGAAGTAATGTGCTCAGAATTAGAATCACGACTCACAATTTTGTCTTGCTTTGTCACTTGTTGCACTGCCACCCTTCATTCCAAGGAACTATGTTCATTCAGTTCTGAACATAGTTATTGCTCACACATAATTCTGTAGTTGTGTCCTAAATGTGGCTGTGCCTGTATCTGGCTTCCAGACTCTTCTTCATATCCCCTGTACAGAGCTATATTTATATCAGAACCATAGCAAATAACCTGTGGAATACTTGAGAGAGATGACAAATGAGAGCTTTTTAAAAAAAATCGATTGAGTTATATCTTAACTGTCTTTAATTGTGAGAAAATCTTAGGCGTGATAGAGAAGGCGCATGAAGATTAGGATATGTCTTAACTAGTGAGTGAAATTATATGATACATGATTTTGACAAGTAAAGGTGTTTGTACCTTTTTAGAGCTTATCTGTGGGGAATTAGTCAAAGGTTTTAAATACCTTCTATTTTAACTTCCCAAGTTTTTGCAGAGTTTTCTCTTTTTTGTGTGCTGACTTGCTGCAAAATACTTACCAGGATGAGTATCTCAATACAGAGCAACAAATAAAATGTGAAAAATTAGTGCTGGTACACAGTGCCTAACGAATAACAGGCCCCAGTCAAGCCGTCTGTAGAGTCACTGTTAGGAAGGAAAGGAACCTTAGAGAGGTAAGTATAACCCAATGAGGCTTTAGTGTAATTAAGTTCCATCAGTGTTTTCAGCTGCCAATAAAAATGGTTTCAAGAGTAAGGAACATTATTTATCAAAATATTTAAAGGTAGAGCAGATTAGCTTAATCAACTTGACAAGAAGTTCATAAAGGATATTTCATCTGCTCTCTTCCATTTTGCAGAGCTCTGGTAGTGGTGTGGGTAGGGAGTTGCATTGTCAACCCATGGGCCACACCTCTTCGACAGTTTGAATCCACCAGCAGCTCCCAAGGGGAAAAGTAGACTGTCTCTTCTGGTGTGATATATAGCCTTGGAAATCCAATGGAGTGTCAGCTATGAGTTGATTCCAACTAGACAGCAATAAGGGAGAAATTCCATCTTCAGTGTTTGATCAGTTTTTAGTGACAAGGAGTCCCAGGCAACACATTGTCAAAGTACCAAGTGTAGAGGCAAAAGGTTACACCTGTTTGCATAATCTTGATGTAAGAAAACTCTCCCAGGATTCTCTATAGACTTTTATTCACAACTCATTGTCATGATTAAGTCACATATTAATTCCTAAAACTAACCAAGTGAGTGGAGTGAAATTACCACAATGGACTTAACTAAGCTCTCATCCCTCTACCTTACATCATTAGAGCTGCTTTTCTAAATTGGCTTTTATGTTTTCACATAATTCTATCTCAAATCTTTTTTGGATAAAATGTGTACTTATTTTTTAAAATTTTGCTTTCTAATATCTTATAAAAAGTATATTGCATTTTTCCATTTAAGTTTATACAACAAATTACATTCCCATTCATTTCATACACCTTTTCTTGGAACTAGTTATAACTCTTGCCATGTGCCAGCCATTTTAGCCTTTTAACCTTGCCCACCCTCTTGCCAACCATCCAGTTTTCCTGCTCCTCCTTGTCTTCTCATCATTGCTTTGAACAAATAGAGACTATTTGTTTGGTCTTATATAGATGATTGTTTAGAGGTGCATGTTCCTCATAGATTTTATTGATCATTTTATAAGCCAGAATGATCATCTTATTTGCCTGAGTGATAAATTCTGGAGTTACCTCAGTTCCATTTTTAAAAGGGTAGCTTAGGGCAATAGCTCTGATTTCTCTTTCTCAAAGAGTCTAGTGACTAGTATTTTTTATAAATTGAGTTTTGAGGCTTTCTCCCATTCTGTCTCTTCTATCATGTCATGGTCAGAACAATTAGTGGTGGCCAGGTACCATCCAGTTCTTCTGATCTCAGGTATAAAGAGGTTATGATTTGCATGGACCATTCATTATTAGTCCTGTATATTAATTTCCTCCTTGAATCTTTGATTGTTCACTCTCCCTTACCTCAGATAGGACAATACCAGTAGTTCTTATATACATGCTATTGTAAAGCATTATTGAAATTCTCAAATAATTATCTAGAACATGACATCATAAAGCTTATGCTGAACACTTTGCCAAAAACTTTGTTTTTCCTCCGCTTAATGAATGGTGGTGGTGGTGGTGGTATGTGTGTTAAAGTTGGAACTGAATTCCAGCAGGTTTTCAGAGGCTGAAGTTGCCTAAGAGAATATAACCTGTCTTTCTTCCTAGGAGCAGCTGGTGTATTAGATTGACAGCACAGATTCTTATCCACTGAGTCATCAGAGATCAATCATATACTGCTAATTTGGGTGTAGAGAGAGATTTTATTTTTTGTGTTCTACTTGGTTTTGTTATTTCTCACCACTGGAATATGAATGTGATTCTATAATCCTTATTATTTTTTTCCCCTAGTGAAGCAAAAGTGATTTCATAATCATAGTTTATTTCTAATAAAAGATAAAGTTTACTGGAGGGGAAAACATTTCAGATTATGTATGTAACAATTTAAAGAGAAATTTAACGCCTACCTATGGTGACTGATCAAAAAATAAACATTATAGAATTATACCTAATGTAAATTAGATCCTCAGTAAACATTTGTCTATATATTACATATACCATAAAGAAAATTATTCGCTTTATGATTTATTTTTTCTTTTTTTCATTTTAGCTTTTATGACATTAACAGAGAACAGAACTATGGCAAGAATTCTGGGGATATACTTGGTGAAAATGAATTAAGGCCAGCCTCCCAGCTACATTCTCTCTTAGAGAAGATCAAGACAGGGTTCATAACAGAAAAGAGTGGGTATTAACATAAGTGCGATAAGTTATAAAAATTTTTAAAACTTTAAATTATGTAAGATGAAAGAACTTTTTAAAAGTAATAATTTCCTGATGATTATACTCTCAGATTGCATAAAAGACATATGGATGTTCAAGGCAGATGGTCAGATCCCTCAATTTGTGTTTCTAAGAAGTTATGATTAAATTTTTTTATGTTTGTAACCAATAAGAATAACTCATGCTTATGTAAGAAAAGTTAAAGTAAAATACATAATGAATAATATAATTCCTCTTTTATTCATTTCCCAATCTCATTAACCGTTAGTGTAACCACTGTTTAGTTCAAATCAGTCTAGATTTTTTTTTTCTTACACATTTTCAAGCACATTATTTTATTTTCCCACCAAAATAACATATATGTTGTTGACTTAGTAGTATGTAGTAGATCTCTTTATATGTCATTATATACAAATTTATTCCTGCTTTTATATAATAGTTCCAAGGTGTTCTTTGTTGATGGCAATTTAGATTATTACCAGTTTTTGCTACTATAGATGAGGATGCATGAATATCTTTGGCATATATTCTGAGTATTACGCAAACATTTCTAATTAATAGAGCCCTAGAAATGGAATGATGATAGGATCTAAGGTCTACGTATTCAAGTTTGGCTGCCAAATTGTCCTTTTAAGAAGCTAATTTATCTTAAAATTGTAATAATATCTTAAATATAAAGACATTACATTTTAAGATTATGTGATTAAGGAATGAGCTCATCCTTCACATCTAATGAATGGCTATTTAGAGTAGATAAAATATATTGGCATAGATGATATTAACAACTATGGGTTATATTTCTGTGAAAGAACATCAGTAAAGTTCTCAATGACAGATGTTCGAGTTCTGGGTTTCTGTCTTTGATGAGTACTACTGTTTAATACTCACAAGATGTGCTGTTGTTAATAGGTGTCCTCGAGTTGAGTACAACTCATAGCAACCATATGAACAACAGGCCTGAGCCCTGTCCTATTCTGTGCCATCCTCATCATCTCTGACACACTTGAGCCTGTTGCTGTAGTCACTGTGTCAACCATCTTGCTGGGGATTGTCTTTGCTCACCCTCCATCTTTCCAAGTATGATGTAACTTTCCAAGAAATAACCTTTCCTAGCAACATGTCCAAAGTGTGAGAGACCAAGCGTCATCATCATCATCTCCCTGGATCACTCTCCCTGCCATTTTTCCAAGATTTAACTGTTCTTTTGGCAGTCCGTTGGATAGTCAATTCTTTTCTCCAACACCACAACTCAAAGGCCATTGGATACTCAGTTCTCTTCTCCAACAACACAACTGAAAGGCATAAATTCTTCTCAGGACATGCAAATTCTGATAGAGTTGTAGAAGTGGTTAGTTTTTACAGGAATGATTCAGCAACTTGAGTTTGATGCCTAAGTTTTTTTAATTTGTTAATCTCGTTATCAGACAAGATGTTTATGGAATGGAAAACAGTATTTGTGACATGACATTAAAAAAAGCTTTATAATTTCCTTATCCCTCTATAGAAATAAAGGGTTTGAAAAAAACCCAAAATCTAAGGCTCTACAGTTTATTCCAACTCCTAACAACTCTGAAAGAAATAGAACTGTTCTGTATGGTTTCCAAGGCAGTACATCTTTATGGAAGCAGATTGCCACATGTTTCTCCGGTGGAGCTCATAGTGCATTAGATGGCCTGTCTTTTGGTTAGGAGCGAACTGCTTTAACCACTGTGGCACCAGGGCTCTACTCAAAGTATAGACAAGCTTGGTATGGCTGAGATGGATTTTGATAAAAATGCAAGCCACGTTGAGCAGAAGTTGTATCAAGAACTTAATTTTTAAGACTTAGTCTACAAATAGGGAAGAATATGTGTGTCAAAAGCCAGGAGGCACAGGACAAAATATTAACTCCATTTTTGAGCTATGTAGTTGAACTTGGACTTGGTCCATATTGTACTTATTGGTGTCTTTAAACTCCTTGGAGCATTCTTTACATTTATAGACATGTACGTTTCAAGTTATTGTAGAGGTTATTTTCAGTTTTCTCTTGGAATATTTCCTTCTTCATTTTCTTAATCCTTGGATAATTTTGAATACTTTTTTTTAAATTTTATTTTTTTTATTATTATTTTTTTGTGTGCATGTACCGTCAAATCAGATCTGACTGGTACAGGAGGAAATTGTCCCTCCTTCTCCAGCAGAACATCTGGTGGATTTGAACTGTGTACCTCTGGGATTGCAGTACAGCTTCTTGCCACTAGGCCACCAGAGCTCCCCTGATAACTTTGAATATTTAAATAGAAAGAGTTTATTGCTCAGCAAAAATAAAACTCATATTCTAGACATTAATTAGGCTTTTAAATGAAAATATATCATGTAAAGAAGCATGAATTTAACTTTTCTAAATAAAATTCTCATTTACATAGTAGTAAACTGTTGTGCTTTCTTGAGAGTATAAATGAAGTGATTTATTACAGTAAGACCTGAGAACACCAGAAACTGTATAAGGAAGAAACCTCTCAGAAACTGAAAATTGAAATATTTTCTACTAAAACAAGTTGTAGGAAAGTAGTAAGACTACTAGAAAACCGACAAGACCCAGAAAATAAATCAATTCAATCCACCCCTGGCTGTCACAGATGTCACTGAATAAAGTAGGAAAGACTTGCCATGGTTTTTCAACAGCCTTTCTCTTGACATACCATGAGTTTGTTGTTTTTACTATTTGGAGATATATTTATACAGTGACTTACAATGGATTCAAGTATATGACACAGGATAAGACAAAGTTCAGATTCATTGTTCACAGGGCTAATAGGAGTTATAGATGAGTTGATGGCACCTAACAACAATAATTTGGAGAGTGCTAATCTAAAGCATTCTTAACTAAAAAAAGTTTTAAAAAAATACTACTTATCCACGAAATGATTCACTTGTTACATACTCTTCATTGTTTGTGTTAAACAGTTAGCTTTTTGTAATATCTAGAACAGTATTCTCCACACTAATGTAAATAAAATATTCTCTCGTATACATTGAGAAACATTGCTAAAAAAATTGCTATAAAAGCAAATTGTATTTTAAGAAATATAACTGTTGCATTATTTTTGGTAGTTTTCTGTTTATTACAGTACAGTTTAACTCTAAGAAGGGATGCATATTTTATTTTGTATTTCCCAAACTTAAAATATCTGCCTTCTTGTGAAATTAGGTGTTGATTATATGTGTTTGTTTCCAACACTACTATAATGTTTCTCTTTTTTAACTATAAGCAGCATTGACCTCAGAGAATACTTTGATTTTTTTAAAAGTTGTGTTACTGTCTTTAAAAATATTAAGTATAAATGTTTAAAATGATAATTTCTTAAGGATTTCTGACTTGGTTTTGACTGGCAGTGCAGGTTAATGGTAAGATGAATTTACAAATGATTAAATTTATTTTGAGTAATGACACTGAAAAGCTGAAATCTTAAATACTAGGACTGTTGGCATTAGCAGACAATTCAGAATATCTTTATTTTTTTATAACACTAGCATATTACCTCTAAAAACCCACTAGAGGTTCAGCTATGGGTTGGTTCTAGCTGATATAACAACAGCTGATAATGAATGAGAAAATGAAATTAAGTAAAACAGAATAAATAGAAATTAGGTATACTTGCTTCAGAATAGGGAGCTCTGGTGGCCTAGTGGTAAGGAGCTGTGCTACCAGCTCAGAAGTATGCAGTTCAAATCTGCCATCTTCTTATTGGGAGAAAGTTGGACAGTTTACTCCTGTGCAGTTTACTGCCTCTGAAAACCCACTTCAGCTACAACAACAATAAAAACAAACTTAAGAATATTCTTAAGTAATTCACTCTCTTTTTTCCCTTCCTTGCTATTTATAGTCTTTCATTTTTGATACTACTATTATCTTTATTAAAGGTTTTTTAAATTACCTTGATAATGAAATGTTAGAAAGACAGTCTGGAGGTTTTCTGCCCAACCCCACTTTCTGTGATAGTCTGGTATTTGATGTCTATTCATAATTTTAATGAAAATACTTTTTTCTTGAGCTTTTAGGTTTTAATGCAACTGAGTTCTGATAAGAGTGAGAAGATAAATTAATAATGTATTCATTTTTATTATATGGCTTAAAGTTGCAGAACTGTATAAATTGTTTCATCCTTCTTACCATTTGCAAATAATAGTTTGTGCCTTCCCCTCAGTCTTTTTTTAAATTTTATTTTATTTCATTATTTTTTGTGTGTACCGTCAAATCAGATCTGACTGATACAGAAGTAGATTGTTCCTCTTTCTCCAGCAAAGCATCTGGTAGATTCGAACCGTGTACCTCTGAGATTGCAGTGCAGCTTCTTGCCACTAGGCCACCAGTGCTCACCTCCCCTCAGTCTTTGAATGAGAGTAGAGAAAATACAAAGAGGAAAAGTAAATGGTTAGATGGTGTGGGCATTCGTTAGGTTCAGCTCTTGCTGCAGTGGTTGGTGGTGTGTACTGTTAAGTTAGAACTGACCCATAATTGACCTCTAGCAGGTTTTAAAGAGGCAGTTAATTGCAAAGAAGGAGGTTGTCCATCTTTTCTCAGAACAACTGGTGAATTTGAACTGTGTGCCTTTGGGATTGCAGCACAGCTTTTTACTACTAAACAACTCAAGAGGCCGAATATATTAGCCAAGAGAAGTGCTGGATTGAGGCTTGTAGTTCGCGTTTAGAAAGTTTATCTCCCTTTGGCAGGACAGATCAGAATCTCTGGTATAAATACGTAGGTGGTTTGGAGAACGATCTTTCAAGAATAACCGTTTAAATGTAATTTTTTACATTTTACATTATGAAGAAAGTTTAAAAATTTTATGACTGGAAAGAAATTATAATACTAAATATAGGAAATAAAGCTCAGTAGACTTGGCTGGTCAGGAAATGCTAAAGATATCTTAATATACTTAATGAGCAGACTATTGCAGGTCCTAAAAAAGAAACCTAATAGGCTTTCTTGGAGAAGAAAGGTAAATTTATCTGAATGGCTAAAAAATTAGAAGAGAGAAGCATTGGTCTGGGTGTTGTCTGTTAACTTTACAATGTTTACACACAGCTCTAAAAAAGGCTTAATGAATCTGGCAAGTGTACATTTCCACTCTTGAAATAAAAGTAATGCACTCTCAATTGTAATTCATTTAGCTTATTTTCATAAGCTTTTCATAGTTAAAATAGTACCCATATGGTCATCATTTGTGAGTTTCTTGTTTAAGAGGGAAATAGGCTAAATATTATTTTCCGTGATAATCAGTATACTATTTTTAACCCCATCCTTTGGTTATCTAAAAGAGTTGTATTATTTTGTCTTACAGTTTTTGAGACGGTGTCCTTGAGTTCCGATACTGTCTTCCAGAGGGCAGTTGCAATTCTCCATACTTCTTACTTGGACTCTTCATCTGAGCATGGTTTTCAGTACAGTCAAGTGACTTTGGTGAAAAATCACATTTTCTTAAATGAGGTGAGGTACTTGGCACACACAGTGTCTCTTGTTTTACTTCCTTTTAAAAGAAAGAAACCTATTACTTTAATATGAAAGCCTTTCTTTTTAGGTATCTCTTCTCAATTGAGATGTATAAAACCCTGGAGGTGGTCACTTGGATGATAATAATATTATAGAAAATAAAACAAGAAGTCCAATAGAAAGAATTTAGATGATACTTTAAAAAAAAGTCTGTAAGATAAACTACATGTTTATAGCCTTTGGTAATTCTCTCTTTATACAGTACAGAAGTTTTTATCAACAAAAAAAAGCAAGTAACTATACTCAGGAAGAACTTCAAGAAACTTACGGGTTTCTTCTGTTTGAAACAGAAAGTCAGGTAAGGGAATTAGGTGTTGAAAGTTTAATTTTTTTTTTTTTGGTAGTAATGTATTAAATAATGGTTATCACTAATCTTAAGATATTTATATCTCAGTCCTAAAAGATTTCTAAGATTTTCTATGGTGGCAGTGGCAGATGTTGTTGAGAGAACATCATTGAAAGAGATTTGATTTTTACTTTTTTCCCCTACCATCTTTAATTTTATTCTAAATGATAAGCTGATAGTATTATTTAGATTAATCTGATTTCTTTAATGCCAGTGATGCTTTAATGGAGTGAATGGAGAATTCTCCGTTCTGGCATATTGGTTATATGTTGTTGTTGTTGTTGATTACCTTTGAGTCAAGCACAACTCATAGGGACCCTATGAAAAAAGGCCCCTATGAAAAAAGGCCTGAAGCCCCTTTACACCTATCAACATTTATTGAAGTTCATAGAGTTTCTGGAGGCATGTTGTTTAGGAAGTAGATGCCACTCCTTCTTATATAGCTACTTTGTATTTCCTGTGGATTTTTTTTTTCTCTAAACAATACCTTTATTTAATCATTTTGTTTACAACTGAAACTCTGGGAATTCAAAATTAACATCCTTGCCTGTGAGCTTCTTATACACACCAGAGAACGTTTCAACCTTACGTTCTACGTTGTTTTTGAGGTTTAAATCAGACTTTGAGGGATAAGTCAGACAATTTCTGTATTTCTGTTAATTTGGAATTTTTTCATGCTTGTCTTTGAAGATTGAAATTCATTTGTTGATTGTACCTAATTGTGGGAGAAGAAAACTTAGCAACTGCATGTAGGTTATGTCTATGTGGCTAACTAGATATACTTTTAGTAGGACTGGAAATCTGTGGTTGAAACTTAAATCAGAGGTAATGCTTTGGTTGGATTCATGCTTTATAAAGAACTAAGGTGGGTTTTCTTAAAATAATTCATTTCAGTGAATTATAATGAAAGGATAATATAAGGGCTATATTGTAATGCCAGGATGTTTATCTCTTTAACTTAATCATATGAATCCAAATAAGATATGCTGTGGATTCTCCCTGAAAGACATTTGGAAGTATAAGGCTTAGGGTCTATAAAGTATGACTGGAAAACATATCTCCAAGGGAGGATTTTATTTGTGAATATTATTAACTTCATTTTACTGGTAACATTTTCATTAATAGAAATGGTAAAATTTTGTGAAAAACAAACAGACTTGCTCTACATTAACTTACTTTGTGCAGTAAGTACTGATAGTATACAGAGTTTATTTTTTAAAGGTATTAGAACATAGTATTACTGTTTTTGTAAGGGCTGATAATGAAAAGTGAAATAATTGCCTTTTGTTTAAAGGCAAAGTTGGTATGTCAGCGTGGAGTCCGTGTTGGAAGCAGTGCAATCACCACGCTGGGTGATCCAGATAAAGGTAGAAGCAATCTTTTCTTTTACAAGATTAGGTGAAATTGAGTTAATTTCATTTGATACTTCTTTTACAAGTTTCACATAATGACAGATTAAATGTAAGGTTTGATTTTTTAAAAATAAAATTTTATTTTAATTGTGATTTTTAATTAACACAGAGAAGTTAGATTTTCATTCATTCATTTTTGCACATTTTACACCCTCTCCCTCCCTATACCAGTACACTTTTTTTAAAGAATTCATTCATTGTTGTAAATGTGAGGTATTTCAAGAGGAATAGCTACATGATCAGACTTTTTAAAAGATTGGTTGACTTGACTTGGGAAAATAATGACGGTCTCTTTTAGTCTTATCGGATTTATGCATATATTCATACAGGGTAATGTAGATTTCGCCTAAATTGTCATAATGGTATGTTGTTGTTATGTGCCGTCAAGTTGCTTGTGACTCTTGTGACCCTATGTACAATAGCCCTGAAACCTGCTCTATCCTGTGCCAACTTTACTGACATACCTACTGTCATTACCCCAGTCACTGAATCAATCCATCTCACTGATGGTCTTCTTCTCTTTCTCTGTCCCTCCACCCTTCCAAGCATGATATCCCTCTCTAAGGACTGATCCCTTCTTGCAGCATGCCCAAAATATGTCAAACAAAGCACAGAATCCTTGCCTCCAAGGAGCAGCATAGTTTCACCTTCTCCAGGATGAACCTGTTAGTTCTCCTGGCAGTCCATAGTATATTCAACACTTCTCCAGCACCACAGCTCTAAGTTCTCTTATCATCCCTTGTCATTGTCCAGCTCTCTGACACATAGAGATAGAACTGTCCAAGCTTAGCAACTATGGAATTTGAGGGGTAAGAGAGAAGAAATCATCATATCCAAGTGTTTAAAGGTATAGTCTAGTGAAGGAAGCGAAACTGTTGCGTTAAAGAGTTAATCTAATGGGCTACCACTAAATTTCTTCAAGCTTTCATTTCCTCACAGTAAAGTAGATAAAACTATTCTATAGAGTTGTTTTATTAAATAGGTTATTACTTGGTACTATTTCATACTTGGCCTAGGAGCTGACATGGAGAGAAAATTTTAATTTTGAGTTAAATTTCAGAAAATAATGGTATTTCCTTAAGTACTTAAGAAAGATATCCAATACATGGTATAAAAATAAAGTTATAGGATTGGATTAGAGAGGGGGCTGAGGCTAAATGGAGGAGTTAGAAGGGTGATCATTTTTGAAGCTAAGATATTACTACATGGGACTGAATAGAAGGAAAAAGTGGCAACAGAACTTTTAGCTCATTATGGGAAAGGATGTTGAGGGTGTGGTATTATCAACTAGAGTGATGAATAGTCCTGATCAGTCCAGTGGCTGGATAATCAAGTAGACTTTATAAAAAATAAAAGAATATCAGGAATGAATATTCAGTAATGCTGGATAATCCAAAATTTAAAGAAGATAAAGATTGAGAAAGATCATTAATTAGGCTTGATGACTAGATTCTTGCTGACCTATTTATAATCATAGCTTTATTCAATTTATATACTGTACAGTTTGACCATTTGAAGTTCATAGTCAGTATTTAGAGTTGCGCAACCATCGCTAAAATTATAGAGCATTTCTCCTACTTCAGAATGAAATCCTTTTAAGTCAATCCGTATTTCCCCCAGCTCCAGCCTTAGACTGATCCTTTTTATGTTCTGTTGATTTGCTTATATTCTGGACATTTTGTATATATGAAATTACTTAAGATATGATCTTTTGTGACTCACATCTCTCACTTAGCAAAATGTTTTCACGTTTCACTTATGTTCTAACAGTATTTTTTTTTTACTGCTGAATATTATTTCATTATATGATTGTACCATTTTTTTTATCCATTTGTCAGTTGATGGGCATTTGGGTTAGATTTGCTTTTTGGCTGTTAAGAATAATGCTTCTATATCTATTCAGGTCCAAGTTTTTTGTATGGACATATCTTTTAATCTCCTTTGAATATATACCTGGGAGTAAAATTTTTGACTTGAGGAGCATCTCTGAACTCTGTCCTTTTTTCTTTATTTTTACTGCTGCTGCTGTTCCTGGAATCCTCTTCTCCTGTCTAAACTATCATAGGAGATTTTGAGTTGGTTTTGCATGAAGAGCAAAAATCTAATTAGTGAATTATGCGAAGATATTTAGTGTTTAGTTCCAACTTTCCTTCTTAGCCTCAGTGTCTACCACTTCTTTTTGTACTGTGTCTAGCTATCCTAAACATTTTATAATCTTTTATATTTACATATCTTGATCATTGCTTATTTTTATTCCTCTCTCTAAGCAATTATAATTATTTCTGCTTTTGTAGTTATTAAATATCCAATGAGACATCATAATATTTAAGTTTCTGATACATGCACATGTTTTTTGTGTTTTTAAAAAAATATATTATTTTTAAAAAATTTTTGTTATTTTTGTGTATGTATCGTCAAATCAGATCTGACTGGTACAGGAGGAGATTGCCCCTCCTTTTCCAGCAGAGCACCTAGTGGACTCTAACCGCATACTTCTGGAATGTTTTTTTATGTACTTGTCAGGTACATGCTATATGTTGGGTTATAATTTGTAATTTGGCCACATTAATGAACAAAAGAAATAAGACTCCTGCCTCAGTGGAATTTACTGTTTAGCAAAATAAGTTCCTAGAAATCAGGAATCTTATTTTTTTACTTCTACAATCACTGCAAAATAGCACAGAACATGCATATTGTGGACTTGTCATGATTAAATAAGAATATTTACAGACAAAACAATGACTTGAAAATGAGATTTCCATAGGCCATTTGGTTGGTTGCCTGATTGCATGTGGAGAGAGGCCAGTTTAAGATGTTTCAAAACCAAATGCTTTTCCATTTATTGTAACAGACTGGAAATGTGTTTGTTAGACAGATATATTTACCCCTTATGTTTCTGTTGTTGTTAAATGCCATCAAGTCACAGGCAACTCATAGCGACGCTATGAACGAAGGGCCTGCACATCTCCTGTGTAACTTTCGTCCTCTTACTAGGAGCACGCTATATGGTAGTGGGTGCCACTCCTGCTTCCAGTGAAACTGCGTAGGTGGAGACTGCCCTTCTTTCTCCCTTGTTTCTGTACTATTAAAATATTACAGACTGCTGTTTTTGAAAAGCAGCAGTCACAAAACAGATTCCACTCCACCCCCCACGTTGTGTACCGTCGAATCTGACACTGGAAATTGCCCCTTTCTCCAGTTGAGAGCCTGGTGGATTGGAACTGCGCACCTTAGGGATTGCAGTACGCCTTCTTGCCACTAGGACACCAGAACTCCCACAAAACAAATTTTTAAAGTTTTATTTACGCTTTGTGTAATTTTGCTTAGGTATAGGTAGCCCTATATGTGAACTGTATATATCAAAGTAGTCTTTTTAAAATATAAACCTGTATTTTCTACTTTTATAGGTGTATACATTTCTAAATACTCAGACTATCTTCATCCAAGACCCTGGTATCATGGAAAATCTGGTTATGTTGTAATTTTTAATTTAATCAAGGTAAAGCCCAGATATACATTCATTTATTTTTTTTAAAACTGAAAGTTACTAGAATAAGTTATATGGTGGTGTTATTTATAGATAAGTAATTAAATGTAGTTCTTAACAAAGCTACCCAAATTGAGAAGAAAATAATTGATTTTTTATTTTCGTAAAATCTAAACTTTTTTAATTTAATAGTTTAATCTCTGAATATTTATTTTAGTCTCAAAACAATGAGTATTCAGTAAAAAATGTTTGTTTTCCTGTTTCACATGATGTGAAACAATAGAAAATGAGGAGCAGCTTGTAAAATAATGATTACAGTTATAAGAGATGAATTTCAGAAGACAGATACATTGTTTGGTTTAAATGACCAAAATAATAAATCTTTTTTTTCTTTATCCTTGAAACATCCAGATCTTAGTATAGTTGATTTCCTTTATATGTTGTTGCTTGTTCATAACTTCATGTGACAGCTATAAATGATGATCTCAGATATTACTGTATATTTTTAAGTAATAGTTCTGTGTACAAAAGTTATGCCAATAGAATTTTCATTGGGATGTATGTGACAAGAAGCTCAGATTTTAGAGATTCGTGGACTTTGAGGATATATTTTGTGCTCTTGTCTTGTTTTACCATTTCAGACCACTTCAGTTCTTTGGCAGAAAACCCAATACTGACACATTCTCACACCCCCACCCCTACCCCCAGGATTCAACTGTTTATATTCCAGAATTTGTCCCCAATACCTGGAAGGAAAGTAGTAGTATATTGAAATATAATCACTGCTTTTCTTCTCTTAAACTTCCCTCTTTTGTTCTGTGAAATATTGTAGTTCTGCTACAGAAAATATGGCTATCAGCTTGGATGTTAAACATGGGTTTATGTTACTTAGCCTTGATGTTTTGCCGCTATTAACCTTGCTTAGATACATATTTATCTTTAATTTTTTAAAAAATAGTACTTACTGCTCTCAGTATTTTCATCTTACTGATAAAAATCTAGCCATACCCAAAGTATATATTTCTATTTAATTTTTTAAAAAGTAGTTACTGCTCCCAGCCCACACTTAGGTATGTGATCTGGAGAAGATAAAGGAAGGCCTACTGAAAGCTTATTGAAAAGTTCTTAAAAACATAATTAAAAACTTATATATATGTCAGTATATATATATGTGTGTGTGTGTGTGTGTGTGTGTGTGTGTGTGTACACCGTCAAATCAGATCTGACTGGTACAGGAGGAGATTGTCCCTCCTTTCTCCGGCAGAGCATCTGGTGGATTCGAACCGTGCGCCTCTGGGATTGTAGTTGCAGCTCCTTGCTACTAGGCCACCAGAGTTAATATATATTAACTATGTAAGGATATAAATAAAAAATTACCTATAATGCCCCACTGCATTTTTATATATTCTCCCCCCCTTGAATATATAGATGTGTTGACTACTTAACTCATAACTAGGTTCTACTATACACACTTTTTATAAATTTTTGTAATTTAATAGTATGTTATGAAAATTTTCTCATCTTATTAAATATTCTTCAGAACTCTTTCAAATTATTGCAAAATGTTTTATCATAGGCTTTTTTTATTTTGAGGAGATGTGTGATCATTGTGAGTAAGATTTTGTAATGAGAAATAACTAAACTATTGAGGCAGAGTCAAGACCAGCAGCCTGCTAGGAACTTGAATGCGTGTTTGCTCTTCTCTCTGGTAGCATAGTCTGTAGAGCCTTGCACTGCTAACCTAAAGGCTATACTTCTCTGGTGATTCATATCCACCAGTGATGCAGAGGGGAAACAATGGGCAAGCTCATTCTTTGTGGTTTACGGCCTCAGAAACTCAGTGGAATGTTAGCTGTGACTCAAAGGTAGTGAGATGAGAGGTTTATTTAGCAGACCCTGGCTGAATAGAAATAGCTTGGTCTTTAATTTACAGTTGATAATTTAACATTTTAGTGTAGAAACTCATCTTTAAAATTTTTAAATTTCATTTGTCTTTTATGTTAATTAAAAAAAAAATTATGGATTTGCTTACAAGTTCGTATGCATTATGTTTCACACTAGTCTTTTTTTTTTTTTTTGTTTCACACTAGTCTTGATTCACACTGTGTTTCATACAGTCATTCCTATGCATTATGTTTTATAAAATTCATCACTATTAGACTTTGCCCATCATTACCCTGCCTTTTTAGGTCCCCGTTGGACTTTTACCATTTCCTTCCTTCCTTAATATTTTTTAGTCAATTGATGTCTCTGGTGAACTATAAAATTTAACTTTTAAAGTAATATTTTGAATTTAATTAATATATTTCTTTGATATTGTGATAAAAACTGTGAACATTTGCCTCATAAAGATGCCCAAGCACACAAGATTTTTGGCATAAGTTTAAGGGACTCTTGGATAATTAAAGCTCTTGTTACCATTTATAGAATTACTTTTCTAAGAAGTATAATTCTTAGCACTTTTAGTTGAAACATCTTTGTCTTTATTAAACCATAAGTTTTAAAGTTTATTGTTGTTTGAAGATACCTGATTAATATTTTTGTTCTAGGGAAAAGTAAAGTTTGTGCCTGAGAATTATACAACCAACTATACTAGACCTTCTTTTGGCTATGATTGCCACGTGGCTACAAATATTAACAATGTTTCTTCTAAGACAAGTCATTTTCGTGCCTTTGAACTGAGTCAGGTAAAGTCATTGATGAATAAATATATTTCTAAATCATATGTAAATTTCACAGTTGGGTAGAGATGAGGTAAACTTTATGAAAATACTTTAGTGTTACTGTGATAATACATATTTTTCTTTTTTCAGTATTACCTCTATGAACTTTCAGGCAACACTGTAATTGAGCGCCCCAGACAAATCTGCCCTTATATAATTGTGGCTTTTCAGTACAAGGAACCTAAAAATATGGAAACTCATGGAAGCATGTAAGTTATTATATACATACTTTGTTTTGCTGAATTTGTTTCCTTAGCACTTATAAAAATGTCTTTTTTTCCCCCCTCCCTCCTAGACCTGAACTTCATAAAAATGGTAAGAAATTATATCATTGTTTTTTTTTTTTTCTGGGTTTTTATTTAAAGCAAATATGTGACCAATAAATAAGTTGGTTTTTTTGTTGTCTTCATTTCCTGAAGTTCTCATTTCTCCATGGAAAGGGAAGCTAAGTATTCAAGGATGTCTGCTGTGTGATATAATGCTTTGGTCAACTTATGGTACAGTGATTCCAGCACAGCTGTAAGTTTGAATTTGTGTCTTTCCTTAACGATTGGGTTAAAGCAATTTTTTTCTGATCTCATTTTGAAGTCTTGGTGGTTAATTCATGGTGTGAAATTGGTGTAAAATACAGCAATTATACTTGGTTTCAGATTTTAGCTTTTGGTTTTGGCTGTGAAATAAATTAGTTTTATAACATTAGATAAATAACTTTTTCAACCTTGGTATCCTAATTCATGAAATGACTTCTCTGAATAGATTCTTTGGAATTAAAAGTTTTACTTTTCTAAGAAACAAATCAGATTTTTATAGATGGAAGATATAGCAGATTATGGCTACTTCATAAGGATGGATAGTCTCCTCCCGTACGACTACCTGCCTCTGAAAACCTGCTAGAGGGTCATGGGTCAGTTCTGACTTAACAGTACACAACGACAGCAACAATTATATTATTAAGTTATTAGTAAGCTTTTCAGTATCTGAACTTCTAATTTTCACATAATTTTCCTTGAACTTTAGTAAATAAAGTAGTTGCTGTGCATATTTATATTAATAATGAATTATCAGTGAACAGTTTCTTCAGGGGAACTGAAGAATAACTCATTAAATCTTCATCCTCTCTGTTCTTAAATTATATCTCAAACCATTGAATGAGAAATGTATTTAAGTTGAAATGCTAAGGAAAAAACTAGGGTGCTGTCAGAATTCATATTTGATTAGCTCTTTCAAAAAGTGGTAAGAATGATATAATCCATTGAATATAATAAGATTTCTATGACTAAATGGGAGAGAAGAGAAGAAAGTTCTTCCTAATTGTAGAATGAAGCTTATCAGTGGGAAAGAATGATGGAATTAAATAGCCACCTTTTGGAAACACTATAATAATCAATCAGTTGGATACTAAATGTAGTAGGTCAAAGTCTGATGGTATTTGCATGATCTTAAAGTATTTCCCTTTAACTTGCTTAGTAATCAACAAAGGAAAAATAGAAGACCTTGTAAAGAAGAAACTGGAAGATACTGTCTTAGCTAAGAAGTTAACGTCACCAGTTGTAAAGTACCTCTTAGGTTTCTCCTAATATACTCCGAGAAGCATACTTCCTCACTTCTGTGGTATTCCTGCTAGAAATCTAACCAGGAGCAAATAAATAGCTGCTCTCTCTAAATGGAAGGCATTTTTGCAGAAGAAATTGTTGTTTACAATTGAGTTGGAAACGACAATCCAGTGGGTTTTCAGAGGTAGTAAGTTGCATGGGAGGAGATTGCTCATATTTTCTTATGGAGCGGCTGATGGATTTGAACGGTGTATGTTTGCATTGGCAGTATAATTCCTTACCACTAAGCCACCAGAGCTCACTACAAAAGAAATAATCTGGGTAATAAATCCCTTTGCCAAATGGAGGAATTGTAGACATGCTACTAGCAAGAGTGAAGCAAATGGGTGAATAAAACTATCCTGATAGGGGAGCAATTTTTAATAGGAGTTCAATCTAGATAAAAAGTGTCAATGTAGAAATTGGACTCTTAAGGAGAACAATAGTATCTCCTGGCTGGACCTACCAACTATTTCTGGGCAAAAATGTTGACATTGTATGAGATGGCAGACAGGCTGTATGCTTTCTGAAGTGTTTAGGGGAGTAGCTGAGCCAAGAGGAGCTTGGATGATTCAGAGAAAGAAGGATTCTTGGTTAAGTGGAATACGTTTGAGAACCAAAAACCTTAACTAGTAACGTCTTGATCATTGAGCCATAAATTTTCCCTGGAAAGGATGCATCTCTTCCAGCAAAATCTTACTAGGAGTTAACTAAGGAATGGACTGTGATGAATGTGTGGAAGTGTTATTTTAATGCTATGGTATACTAAGATTTGAAGACTTGCAACAGATTTAAAATCCCATATCATGATAAAACTTTTTAAAGATTGTGAAATTACCAAAATGCACATAAATCAATTTTTATATGCTGCATGTTGGATAGATGAAGCTGTCCATTGTACCATTTCTTTTTTTTTAATTCTCAGGCATGGTTTTGGCTAGAATTCTGTAATAATAACAAACTCAATAAAAGGAAATCTATAGGGAAAAAAAAGAATCTGTGATAAAAAATAGTAATGTCACTACTTAACAGAATAAAAGACATGTAAAACTAATGCAGTATGAATTCCTGGACCAGGAAAAAGATAATAGATAATTTTCTTCTGCTATGACCAAACCCCAAATTTATTGTCATTAAATTATTGGAATCATATTGGTCCTATATAACAGAATAGAATAGTAAAAGGTTCCTAAGGCTGTAAATCTTTATAGGCGCAGGCTGCTAGGTCTATCTCCTGTGGGGAAGTTTGTGTTTTGAGCTGCCAATCTTTTCGTTTTACAGCTGAGCACATAGCCACACGGCACACACACACAAAAGTGACCTCACTTTTGCTTTATAACACTTGAAAAATATTTTGCAGCACATTTTCCCAGTGCATTTTTTTCATTTGCTTTCATTGACTGCTGCTTTCATGGACACTGATTATGGATGCAAGTCAAAAGAAATCCTTGATAATTTCAAATTTTCTCCTTTTATCCTAATGTTGAGTATTGGCCTTGTTGTGAAGACAACAGCAAAGTATTCCTGTTTTGGACATACATATTTAAAGGGAATGAGTAGCATGTTTGCAACTTTTTCTTAAAAGGTCCAAAATAAAACAGTAGTCTATTATTTGGACAAGAACAAACTGGGAGGAGGGTAGAGAGAATGGTGCAGCGGTGAATGAATGGAAACCCAAAATCTCTGTAAATGTTTATGAAAATTAATAAAATATAATTATAGAAAAAAAAAATACAACAAAGTAAAATGTTAACATTTGACTTTTGATGAAGGATATAAGAATGTTTGGTTGGGTTTTTTGTGTTTTTCTTTGGACTAGTCTTGCAACTTTGGTATATATCTAAAAATATTTCAAAAAGAGTTTTTCAAAAAAGGACTAAGTAAATTATACAAAGACTTGGTTATGGCTCATTTTTAAGCATTGCATAGCAGGCAGTCGAGTATTGTCAAGAATTTTCAATTCTCACATAGCAGAATATTTTAAAATTCTTCATTTCAGTGTGCGTACTTGTCTTTGACACTTACGAATATTGTAGCTAGATCAAAATTAATTGACATTTAGAAAATGTGAGTACTTATAAGCAATGGTGTATAGACCATATACTTGAAACAATTATTAAAAATACTGTTTGGAAAAAAATAATTGACCTGGAAGTTTATTGGTTTATGGACTTTTTGTAGTTGTAATGTTTTTGTTTGGGTTGACATTAGAAAACAACAAAAAATGAACTTACATATAATTCCAGTTATTTATTACACTGGTTGATCTTGTTTTTTTCTTTTAGACCATCAGAACTAGATTTTAAATATGTAATGAAAGTATCTTCTTTGAAAAAGAAATTACCAGAAGCTGCCTTTAAGAAACAGAATTACTTGGAACAAAAAGGTCTGTTTGAAGGTAGTGAGTGATGTACTGCATGTTCTGGGATTTGTTCCAGTTGCCTTCAAGGCTCTTTTCCAAATATGAGGCAGTTCTACTCTGTCCTGTAAGTTGGAGCTGATTTAATGGAAGCAAGTTTAGTTTGGTTTTTTTCCTTTAAAAAACGTTTTTGCGCGCAGATTGTTTAAAAAAATAAATACAAAAAGTCAAATAAAACTGAACTTGGTTAACATCGTATCATATCCAACTTAGTAATGATACCTAAGAAAGATAGTTTGTAAAAATTTCATAGTGATTCTGATTCTGTTTCTGTTTTTCTAAGGTCATCTAGAATTGATAGGTTGTTTCATCTTAGTTTGCAGGCTAGTTTTAACATAAATATTGAGGGAAATAAGCAGAACTGTGCTTAAGTGAGTTGGAAGCTAACAGGTAAAATACTGAAAGAAAGAAGTGATGTGCTGAATTATTTGGTTGCTAACTATTTCTCTCAAGAACAAAGCTGTTACTGCTTTTACTTGTTTGTGTAATTTTAAACATAAACCATGTTGTTGACTCATAGAAAGTAAAAATGTAAGAAGGAAATTTTACTGTCTAGGTTAATTGAGGTAACTCTGTTACATGTTATATAGTTGTTACTCCTGTAGTGGTTTAAGTATAAATTATACCATTAATTAGTTTGAAATTAATTTATTCTGTAACTTTACATTAAGGTTACTTAAAACTTGTTGTTATGGTTATGTGCCATCAAGTCAGCTATGATCATAGTGACCTTATGAACCACAGCTCTGAACTCTGCACTATCCTGAGCCAGTCTCACCATGTGTGACACACCTATCCCTATTGTCACAGTCTCTCTGTTAGTCAATCTCAACCTGGGTCTTCCTCTCCTGCGCTGTCTCTCCAACCTTCCAAGCATGATGTCCTTCTCCAAGGGCTGGTCCCTCCTGGCAACATACCCAAAGTATGTGAGACTGGGCTTCAAAATCTTTGCCTCCAAGGATCAGCCTGGTTCCACCCTCACCAGGGTGAAACTTATAACCTAAAATATCGAAATAGGCATTTTTACTGACATTTCGCCTTCTTAAACCTTTATAATAGATATAGTAGTTATATAATGGCATATTTAGAGAATTTTTTTCCTTGTTTGTTTTTTTTTCTATAGTTTGTCACCACAATATGTGCTTCAATCTGTATGAAGTGGAGTTATCCAACAAGCAAGGGGAAAAAATAGATAGACTAAGAGAATACATTAAAACTAATGAATTGGTAAGAAACAGTAATTATTATTTTTCCTTAAATTAAGAAATTGATATAAAATAAAATTGTACCTAGATTAAAAACGATTATAACTTGCTAAGATGATTTTCATTGTTTAATTTTTGTTGATCACAATATGGGTTTCCCCCCCATTTCTATCTCCATTTAATTTTTAAAAAATACTATATTTGTTTGCTTACGAAGTTCATATACATTGTGTTTCACACTATTCTTCATTCACACTATGTTTCATACAGTCTTTCCTATGCATTATGTTTTATAAAATTAATCACCATTGGACTCTGCCCGTTATTACCCTGTCTTTTCAGGTCCCCCCTCCCAGATCCTTCCCATTTCTTTCACCCTCTTTCTTGATCCATGAAACTGTACAATCCTGATTACAAAATATTTTTGTCTTTTTTGTTTTAGTGGTCATCTTACACTACTGAATGTTTAAAAACAAATAATTTTTTTAAAGGGTTTTTTTTCCCCTCTGTTGTTGTTTGGCAGAAGAGTTGAATAGGTCTCTTGAGCTTGTAGTTATTAGAATCACAAAGGAGAAATACTTGTAAAGTGACCTGAATCATAATCCAGTACAGTTTTACACAAAAGAAAAGACAGTTTTTTTCTATTGTTTCCATTGTACTAGAAGTAAGATTCTATTGAGAATTATAGAAGGATGTAAAGAATTCTCTCCATTATGTAAGCCAATGTTTGTCAATATGAGAATAAGAAGTCAGTTTCATAATGAATTGCTCATTGATTCCTAAATATCCAAAAAGAAATGGTGCACATGTTGCGCATTGGCCACATGAGCCTGAACTCTTTAGTGACATGTCTGTCCATCTTCATAGATGACAAAAAATTAATAAATTAGATATATAGGCTACAATGATACCTTGGCTTGGTGATAGCCTCAATTAAGATACTTCAAGAAGCATGAAACAGAAAGTTAAACTGACTTAACGAGCCATGGCAATTAACTGTATTAACTTTTAAATTCTAGGTGTAAGTATTTGTTTTTGTATCCTAGATAGTAATTAAAACCTAGATGTTTTACAATTTTAGATGGTAATTACTGTTTTTTAGGATTCTGGTTCTTTTTCTGGGATTCTTTCAGCTCTAACATTCTGTGTGATAGCCGCAGTTAGAACTGCATGACAGTTTTTCACATCCAAAGGAAAGAGCAAGAACTCTTTGTTCAGACCATCACTTCAGTCTCATCATTGTTTTGGCCCAAATCAGTTCTGGCTCGTGATCCTGTGCGTGCAGAATGAAGCATTGCCCTGTTCCGCAGCATCCACACACTGCTTGGGCTCACCTTCACAGCCACTCTGTCAATCTATTACATTGACGGTTGTCTTCTTTCTCATTGTTGGTCTACTTCACCAAAGGAGTCCTGGTGATGTAGTGCATAATGTATAATCATTTAAGCTTAGTAGTTTAAATCTGCCAGGTGTACTGCAAGAGAGAGATATGTCGGCTCTTTCCGTAGAGATTTACAGCACTGGAAATGAATCGTGTCACTTATGTGTCAGAATCAACTGGATGAAAATAGATTTGGTTTGAGTTTCCTACTATACCTAATAATAAGATGTCCTCTATGGATCGGCCCCTCCTAATAAATACCATGTCAGAATACATGACTTGAAGCTCTAGTTTTCTCTCTCTTTTTTTTTTAATTTTATTATTATTTTTGTGTGAGTCGGATGATCATATATTACTCTGGAGATGAAAAGGTGAGGAAAAATGGAGTTGCTTTCATAGTTAAAAAAGTCATTGCTAGATCCATCTTGAAGTACGATATTGTCAGTGACAGGATAATATCCATACGCATACAAGGAAGTCCAGTGAATACCACTATTATTCAGATATATGCACCA
>NW_006399855.1:11976218-12001466 GCF_000299155.1 Elephantulus edwardii | reverse complement strand
AAACCGGGTGGCTCCTTGGAGGCAAGGATTCTGAGGCTCCGTCTAACATACTTTGGACATGTTGTGAGGAGAGACCGGTCCTTGGAGAAGGACATCGTGCTTGGGAGGGTGGAGGGACATCGCAGGAGGGTAAGGCCCTCTATGAGGTGGATTGATTCAGTGCTTGGGATAATCGGAATGGGAGTGTCAGAGACAGTGCCATTGGCACAGGACAGAGCAGGGTTTAGGGCTGTTGTACATACGGTCGCTATGAGTCGCAAGCGACTCGAGGGCACATAATAATAACAACAACAACAACAACCGTCAAATCATATCCGACTGGTACAGGAGGAGATTGTCCCTCCTTTTCCAGCAGAGCATCTGGTGGATTTGAACTGTGCACCACTGGGATTGCAGTGTGGCTTCCTGCCACTAGGCCACCAGAGCTCCCTAGTTTTCTCTTTTCTAATGATCAGGTTACCTTGTCTTTTAGGGAGTTTCACAGCCAACCAAATGGCAGCTTGAATCCACCAGTGGCTAAATAGTAACCATTGGGTATTCACTATAGGGTAGTAATCTTAGCTTTGTTCATTTGCATTTAAAGTACATCATCCATTTTATATTTGGAAATTAAAAGGAAGAAAATTACCATGATTGTTTCACAAAATACAGTAGACAAGGAACTGTCATTATTTGTAGTAGAATAAATATGTAGGATCTTGCCTTGAGACCCATTTATTTCCTTAGTGCTGCTTGACTCTCTTTTTGTATTATGAATATTTGGGCATATGTCTGTCTTTCTAACTATGCTTTGAGTTTCTCGAGGACAAGTATCATGTCTTAATTATCTTTGACTCCTTAGTGCCTGTTGTATAGCAGACAAGTGAGAAATGTTCCATAAGTGCGGTGTTTGTGGAGTTGTACCTAGCTTCATGAGTAGTACAAAGCAAGCTCTATTTTTCTATTTTGTAATTAAAAGAGCCTCAAAGAGTCCCCTCCAGTATTAAAATGGGATCTTCATACAATCCTTTCAGTACATAATTTTAGACAGTAATTAGGGAGCTAAAATGGGTTAGTGGTAAAGAGAGTTGTACTGCCAACAGAAAGGTTGGTGATTAAAATCCACCAGCTGTTCCATGGGACAAAAGTGGTCAGTCTCTCCCATGCACTTTACTGCATCTGTAAACTAACTGGAGGGTCAGCTAAGAGGCGGTTACACCACAGTGATATAGAGTAATGTAATAAGTGATAGGAATGATGACTATATCATGAACTGCCAAGAGATCAAACCTATGTTGGAAAACGTACAACCACAATGCTCCTTAGAGGCAAGAATGATGAAACTTCATCTCACTTACTTTGGACATGTTGTCAGAAGTCTCTGGAAAAGGACATCTTATTTGGAAAGATGGAGTGTCAAGAGAGAGACAGACCCTCAATAAGAGGGGTTGACTCAGTGACTACATCAGTGAAAGAATGGTGCAGGATTGAGCAAGGTTTGGATAGACATAGGCTCTATGAATTAGTCTACTCCCTGGCACCAAATAGCAACAACCAAAATATAATGAGATGCACTACATGTTTTTGCGAGATACAAATAGTTTTCAGTAAATAAAAAGACTTTACTCAAGGGAGCTCTGGTGACCTAGTGGTAAGAAGCTGCGCTGCAATCCCAAAGGCTCACATTTTGATTCCATCAGTGTTCTGCTGGAAAAAGGAGCAATCTACTCCTGTGCCAGTAGGATCCGATTTGATGGTATACAAGAAAAAAAAGGACAAAAAAAAGATTTTACTCTTTATATTATAAAATAAAAATGCAGAATATTGTAGAGCCCACTATTTGCAATTAGTGTAAAGTGAGAGAAGAATTGTACGTGGTCCCAGTGTTAGAGTTATGTAAATTACCTGTGTGTGTGTGTGTGTGTGTATATATATATATATATATATATGTTGATATGTTTATTTTGTAATTCTTTAATGAATGCCTAGAAACAAGGATGGTAAGACTGTGACCTCACATATTTTGGGCATAGTAAGAATGTTGAGAAAGCTATTGTGCTTGATAAAGAACTAAGAAAATGGGGAGATTCTCAGTGGAATTGATTGACAGTTGGCTACAGCAGTGGTGTAGGCACAGCAGAGACTGTGAGAATGAGGCAGACCAGGCAGTGTTTAATCCTGTTACACGTAAGGTTGTCATGAATTTGGAGCCAACTCTATGCTAGAAGTTGCAACAGCTATATGTTCTAAGTAAGGCTACAAAATAGTTGCTGCCACCATGCAACTGTGAAGGACACACAAATGCAAACCATGAAACTTCATTAAATGCCTTAAGGCTATACTAGGAACATAGATACCTAGGAGAGTGATTCTTTTTGAGCGAAGCGTGTTTCATAACTTAGTTTCATGATTCCAGTATGATAATTAAAAAGAGGGGATTTTTTTTAAAATTTTTATACTAAATGATTTTTTTATTTACCATATTTGAATACTTCTGTCATCAGGGGTTTTGGGGGGGTTTTATTATTACTGTTTTGTGTGTGAGTGTGTACCGTCGAATCAGATCTGATTGGTACAGGAAGAGTTTGCTCCTCTTTCTCCAGTGGAGCATCTGGTGGATTTAAACTAAAAGCCTTTGGGATTGCAGCACAGCTTCTTGCCAGTAGGCCACCAGAGCTCCTGTCATGAGTTCTTTTTTTTCCTTTTTTTAAAATTAATTTTAATAAACATTTACAGAGATTTTGGATTTCCATTCATTCATTGCCTGCCATGAGTTCTTAAAAGTGAAATGTTTTATTACTTAGGCTGCTTTGTTGTAACTGAAAAATTACTGTTTGAACATTGAATTTTTACCTTTGTAGTGAGTATATTGTTGGGTTATTTTGTGTGGGGTTGTTTTTTTTTAAGTATATTTTTGCAATGGTGGAAAACAAAAGACTAATAATAATTCAGACTTTTCAAGTTTATCTGTGCCATTCAACTTATTTTGGTTTAACAGGAGAAAGAACTTTCTCAAAGCTTGAGTTGTTCCATACAAGAGACTTACATTCCCTGTTACTTAGGAGAAAATTCCCCTAATTTTATAAAATCAATATTTGAAGAATTTTTTTTCTTGAGCTCAACATTCCACTGAAGGCTATCATAGAGGGTTGTGGGAGATAAAAAGAATTTCTTTTTCTGTGTATTTCTTTTGCCATAGGACATACTTGCTTTTCATCAATTTCCACCTCTTAGGATATTGTGAAAAAAGGCCCTGGTGGCATAGTGAGTTACATGTTGAGCTGCTAACCAGAAGGTCAGGGGTTCGATTCCACTGAATTGCTCTGGGGGGGGGGATAGATGAGACAGTTTACTCCTCTTAAGACTTAATGTTTGGAAACCTAATGGGGGGTGTCATCATAACTCGGAATCAGCTCAGAGTTAGTGAGTTTGGATTTTTGCTTTAGGATATTATGGGGAAGATTATTTTATTATTCACTGGTCACTTCCATTCTTTTCAGTTTTGCAATTCTGTGATATGTTCTGATTAAATATAGGCCTGAATAATATTGAATTTGTATTGTCAAAATAATGCCAGATTAGCTGTTTAGGCAGTGGCATAAAATTCCAGCCATTTTGATGGAAAAGTAAAAAGAAATAAGACCTTTTCTGCTAATAATCGGTCATGTAGCCGAACACAGCACACATGGAAGTGTGTGTTCGTTCAGCTATCTGTTGAGGAGTGCAGTAGGTGATATAGAAGAGAAGAGAGGGATAATTTACTTTTAAATATATGCATGTGTGTTTATATCGGGTTTTTTTAAATGTTTGTTTTAAGGTACTCATCAAATGTTTAGAAGATCGAGGCTTTTTCATTCTACTTACATCATCAGCTTTAATATCAGATACAGGTAAGGAAAGCTTATTGGAAAAACTTTTCAGTTTGTTTACTTTTGTTTTATTAGATACAACCTTGACCTGTCCTCTGATTCCTTTTCTGTTTAGGTTTTGACGATGGACAGTTGAGTCTACATGGGTTGCATTTATCCCATTCATCCCTGACAATAGGTAAAGATTGAATTACTCATAATTCACCAAATCTGCTGGATATTTTTCAGTCCTCATTTTGCTCCATCCTTTACATATGACACTGTTAAGTTTCCTTCTTTTTAAGTTATTTCTTCCTTTAAACTTTCTGGTTGATCTTGCTTTTACCTCCTTTATAACCTTACCGTATCCTCTGAATTTAGACTCATATATCCAACTGTCTACTGATAGTATCCTTTAGATGTTTCAGCTGTTTCAGATTCAACATGTCCAAAACCAAATTCATGATCTTCCCCCAGAACAATGGCCTATTACTTTATTTTCCTTTATCAGTATGTGGGAGCTCTGGTGGCCTAGTAGCAATAAGCTGCACTGGAGGCCACCAGCTGCTGTATGGGAGAAGGATGGGCAGTCTTCTCCCATGAGTGAGAATAAGTGCCTCTAAAAACCTGCCAGAGGGTCAGTATGGCTAGGTTTCTACTCTACAGTACACAACAAGAACACCTATCACTATGAGCACAATCTAAGCCAGAAACCTAGGCTATATTCATATTATCTTACTCTTATTCCCTATATCCAGTCCATTACTCACCAAATCAAACTGGATTCATTTATATCAAGCTGATGCCAACTAGCAGCAGTCCTGTCGGATGACGAAAATTGCCCTATTGAGTTTCCAAGGAGATTATAAATCTTAATTGGAGCTGATGGCCACGTCTTTCTCCTGTATTGAAGACTCATGGGTTCAAACTTCCCACCATTAGATTAACAGGACAGTATTTGGCGCGCTGTGCTAGTATATAACTTTGTAAATATTTTTTAATCCTTCCACATCTACCCATAGCCATTCTTACCATCCTAGACCAAGCTATGGTTAATTGCTTACTGCTATTTGAGAACCACTTAAAAATCCTCCGCTGTGATCTTGGTGTTTCATTTTTTCCTTATCCAGTCTTCTTTTTTGATACTGGTGGCCTAGTGGTAAGGAGTTGTGCTGCCAGCCTGAACAAGCATATGGGTTGAATCCACCAGCCACTTTGTAGGAAAAAAAGATCAACATTAAGCTGCCCTGTGATTTATAGGCTCTGCAAACCCTCTGGAGGGTTCATACTTGTTGGCATATAACAACAACAACAACAACAACAACATCATCGACTGTGTTGTCTCTCCATTAATAAACCTTTAGTAACTTAACATCTTTCTTGGTTAAATTCCTAATTCTATCTAGTTCGCCAGCCTTGTATCCAGTTACTATTACGTTATTAAGCAGCTGTACTGGCCATCATTTATTTAGTTCTTTGACAAAACAAGGCTTGTTTGACAAGCTCCTAAGAGTTACACACATTTTGTTCCCTTTGCTTGAAACAAACATAATTGCAATTAACAGTATCAGAAAAATCTCTTCTTGAACAAATACTTTGTTTCACACTACACTAAAGTCTTACTTTAGCATCTTTTAAGCCCCTGTACTTTTTCTTTTTGATGGTTATATTTATGTCAAACATAGACTTTTTTTTAATAGGGAAGAATCCTCTCTACACATAGAATTATGTATCCCAGAATGGTTTTATGAGTACCACACCATTATAGTAACCCAAACTAAACCCATGGCTTTTGAATTTGTTCTGACTGATAGTGACTCTGTGGGGCATGTTAGACTTGCTAGGGCTTCTAATGTTGTAAATCTTTACAGGAGCAGATTGTCAAATCTTTCTCTCACAGAATAGCTGGTGGATTCAATGAGGATCTTTTCATTAACAGAGCCCAGTGCTTTAACCACTGTATTTATAGGATTTATACTATAAATATAATAGTATCATAATGAAACCATTTTCAAATTATAGCTGTTAGTTCATTAACATTCATTTTATTCAGTATTGTTTTTGCTAGTATGGGTATAATTGTACTTTTTTATTAGCTATATGCATTTAAGGAGTAGATTATGACAGAAGCGTTGTTTTTCACAGCTGTTGTTACTAAAGAATACTAACTAATAATAGTTTACCAAATAAACCTGGCTTAAGACCTTCATAGATTTTTCTACCTTGACTTTTTTCATTAATTTCTTACTTTTTAAAAATAATAAAATGCAAAGAAAGTTTTAATCTTAATATGCAGTCAAGATTTTCTGTTCTTCTTAATCACTTTTCTCAGAACTTGCTGTAGCACTAATATATTCAACTAGTATCAACTTTGTGTTTCTTATTTGCTTAGTTCTACTTTATCTTTGAAAAGAAAGTTTATATCCATATTTCTTGTTATTCGGCACTGAGAGTCTTTGCTGTTAGGTTTTATTACTACTGTTTTATTATATTGTTCACAGGTTTTTGACTTTTAAAACGGTTTTCTTTCCAATTGATTAGTTAATGATTCACTGAAAATTTACCACTTCAAAGAGTAAGCCAGCAAAAAGAGATGAAGCAAAGACAGTTATTTTACTTAATATTTAAAAATTTCTGTCTCATTTGCTAGGAAAGATAATGCAGTTAATAAAATTTAGGAGATTATTTACAAGTTTTTCTTTATTCCATTTAGTTGTATTCCATGTAAGTTTTTTAAAAGAATTTGAAGTTAATTATATACAGATAAAAGTAATACATATTTTAAAAGCTGAAAATTCAAAAGTAAATCTTCTGATCACTATGAGTTGGAATTATTTCAACAGCAGCGTTTGGAAAGGCTGGTGCTGTTGATGTGGCAGATATTAACTCTGAGATCCTTATCAGATAACAAAGAACTGGAAACATAATTTCACTTATTCTTTCCAATGTAATGACTGTATATGTTTTTTTCTTTTTAATTCATTTTTGTATGTGTACCATCAAACGGATCTGACTGGTACAGGAGGAGATTTTCCCTCCTTCTCCAGCAGAGCACCTGGTGGATTTGAACCACGCACCTCTGGGATTGTAGTGTAGCTTCTTGCCCCTAGGCCACCAGAGCTCGCTGAATTATCCTTTTTTTCCAATTCTCTATTTTTCTCCAGGAGCTCTGGTGGCCTAGTGATAAGGAGCTGTGCTGCATTCCCAAAAGGCATATGATTTGAATCCACCAGCTCCTCTGTGGGAGATAGATAGTCTCCTCCTGTGTAATTTACATTCTCTGAAAACCTATTGGAGAGTCAGCTATAAATCAGTTTGGACTTGACAGCACACACCACCACCAAATAGCTTTCTCTCTTTCTTGCTTTGTGTATGCATGCCCATGTGCACACGCAGTAGTGTGATTTTTAAATAGATGAATGTGTATTATTTTGTATCTGTGGATATATACATTCATTTCTTAAAAGTGCCCGTAAGTCTTCTATTTAGACTGTAATTTGAAAGTATTGTAGGATATTGAAAGATCCCATAATTTCAAAATCCGAAGCATTTTTTAATGCATATTGTAAAAACAAACTAAAATTTCAAGTCTTTAATATATGTCTGTATATTTTAGGGATGAAAGATTTGAATATTGAAGATAGCATCTCATTGAAGGTGATACCTATTTTACCTGCTCTTAATTGTGCTTTGTTAGAAGCAAAGAAATCATTTACTGAAGAAGGAATCCGTCCAAACACATTAGTAAAGCATAATTTCCAAGCATTGTACAAAGCGGACAAAAGTCCTTCACTGACTGCTGCTTCTCAGGATGAAATTAAAGAGACTACATTCTTTGACAAGTTATCCAATGGTTTTGACTTGGTTCCTCCAGCTGAAAAGTGCCCTTTACAATCTTTGACTAAGTTAAGATCTTATTTTTCAGATCCCGATGGTTATATTTTGGAAGTATGCACTGCTTTAGATTTATTAGCAGAGCCTCCTCAGTCTCCTTATTTTTCGGATGGAATTTGTGATGCTGGATTTTCTTTAGTTATGACTCCAGATCCTGAATTTCTTGACTCAGAGGCAGAAGTACGAAAAGAAACTGAAACAGAAAAGACTTCAGAAGACATTTTTCAAACCAGGAAAGGAAGTATGGTCCTATTAAGTCCAGTAGCAAATCTGAGAGTTCAGCCAAAGAGGAAGGCAAGTGCACCACTCACGATACAAAGTAAAAAGGTGAATTTGTGTCGTCCTTTTACCAAAAGAGCTGCTACTGGAACAAGCAATGGCTCGGACTCAGCAACAACTCTTAAGTTAGCTAAAGGACAATTTCCTCAGAAGAGAAAAAGAGGTAAGCACAACTTACGTGGATATGAAATTAGCACACAAAAGTAATTGTGTAATGAGACTTTTTCTGTTTTGGTCATTGTTACTCAAAAGTGTGGGTTATGGCTTGACAGTAACGATTGGAAGCTTGTTAGAAATGCCAGCATTTCCCTCCATGTGATTAGTCTGCATGCTAAAGTTTGAGAAACACTGATCTAGATAATGGATAAAAGCCAAAAAGTAGGAAAAACTACCTAGTTCCTCAAAATCTCATCAAACAAAAACTTACATTTACTAGTAAAACTACTCAAATATTCACTCAGTTATTATGTATATAAACATGTTCATATGAAGTCATTCTTTGACATGGAAGAGTCATCAGGAGCAAAAATTGGTACCTGGTAAATAATTTATCACTCACACACACACACACACACACACACACACACACACACACACACCCCAGTCCCCAAAGTCCTGGAGCTCACAAATCTAATGGGCCCTGGGGCAGAGTTTCTAATCCTCTGTGTGGAATAGCATAGTTTTTAAAACTGGATCTTAACCACAGTGTCCAGTGGCCTGGAAATACATGTATTGAAAAGTTACACTAGTTCCTAGAAAGTGAGAATTAAACTATTCAGAGCCATTTATTGTGTATTAAATACACAGCAAAGCAAACAACTTGAATTTGCCGTAAGGGAGTCATCTCAAATTATGTTTAGTACATTTTAAGAGATAGAAAACAGTATTCTGTACTTGACAGAAAGGGACAGCCAACTATAGCTGTAGGACCACCCATTTGTTTACATAATGTCAGTGGATACCTTCAGCCTTCATTGTCCTTATTGAATAATTATGACAGAGACTAGATAGCCTTCAGAGCAGAAAATATTTAGTATCTGGCTCTTCACAGAAAAGTTTGTCAACTTCTGTTTTCTAAAGAGTCATCTATAATGTTTTGAATTAAGAATTTGATGCCTTAAGAGGAAACATCTAGAATGTGTAGATTCTTAGAATTCTAGATACTTGAAATTTTACTCCTAGTTTGTACATATGTTACAAACTTTCTCCGCTAGGTCTTGTCTAGTCTTGTATTCTTTTAATTTGGTATTAACTTTATGTAAAAAAATGTAACTGGAGTGGCATGAGGAATCTTATCTTTTAATACAAACAATATGATGCTTGAAAAGGAATAAAATGTGTTAAGTTTTATTCCTGTAATAGTTTTTTGTTGTTGTGTGTCATTAAGTTGGAATTGATGCATCGATTTAGAGACAGTAGATTGCACAGGAGAAGGTTGCCCATTTTTCTTGTGCAGAGCATTTGATGGAATCAAACTACATACCTTAGTTTAATGGGGAGGAAAATCACTATGCCCAGGGAAATATGTAACCTTAAAGATTGTTAAATTTTGGAGGAGGAAACATTGCTTTCTTTGAATCTTTAAAGGACTCTGCCTACCCAGTTGTGGGGTTTTTTTTTTTCCACTACAGTGAATATTATTAATGTTTTCAATTAAAAAGTGTTTTCTGAGTAATGTAACTTAAAATTACAAACATTCATATGTGATTTTTGCATATGCCATCATCTTATTGTGGTGATTGTGTGCATGTTATGCTATCTTAAACACTAAAACTTTTCTAAGATAACAGCCAAATTTATGAAAGGCAATGGAAAAATATTTTCCAAGAATTTTTATTGGCATTTTCGAAAACATTCTATCATGTATCAAGTATTTTGAAGTAAGACTCAAGAACTATTGTGCAGATGATCCAACTTTGCTTGCTGAAATATAGGAGCACTTGAAGCACTTGCTGCATAACGTGAAAGACTATAATCTTTAAATGGATTACATCTCAACATAAAAAAAAACCCAAAACCAAAAACCTTCACCACTGGGTGGTGGTGAAGATGGAGTTGTCAGCAATCTTCCTTGAATCCACAGTTAACATGTTTGGTACTGTTAAGTCAAGAAATCTAAAGATGTTTTTCATTGAGAAAATCTGCTATAAAGGACCTTGCCCAGGTAGGAAGGAGCAATGTTGTCAGTAAAAGACCGATTAAAGCCATGATGTTTTCATTCACTTTCTGTATACATCTGAGTGCAGGACAGTGAAGAAGAATGACCAAAGAATAATTGCTTTTAATTTGTGGTATTGGAGAAGAGGATGAAATATCCCCATGAATGGCAAAAAAGAAGAAACAGGTAAGTCTTGAAGGAAGTTCAGCCAAGAAGCTTTCTAGAGCCTGGGATGGCAAAGCTTCCTCTCACGTGTTTGGACATGTTTTTAGAAGAGGCTATTCCTTTGGAAGGGACATTATGCTTGGAAAGTTCAGTGGTCAGCAAAGGAGAGGAAGACCCTAAACAAGATGGATTGACACAGTAATTGCAGCAATGAGTTCATGTATGCTAGAGATGGCTAGGGTGGTACAGGATCTGACAAGTTTCAGACATATTGTTCACTATGAGTCATACTCAAGGAAGGCACCTAACAGCAACAATTTTACTTTTAATTGTTACTTCCTCTTGAGTAGAGACAGAGTAATTTCTGAAGGAATGAGCAGTTACAGGAGAGTTTTCCAAAATGAACCCAAGTGAAGCTTTTTGTCAGTGTAATTTCCTCTGTCTTTTCTTAAAAGATAATTTTCCTAATGACTTTTAGACTTAGAGGCTTAAAAGTTGTTGTTGTTAAGTGCCATATCAGTTATGGCAACCATAAGAAAAGCCACCCTGAACCCTGCCCTATCTTGGGCCATCCTTATCTCTAACACTAAAGCCCATTACTCAAGTCACCATGTCAGTTCATCTCCCTGTGGGGGGGAGGTGTCTCCCTCTCCTTTGCTGACTTTCCATCTTCCCACTCATGATGTCCCTTTCCAAGGAAGACCCTTTCCAGCTACATGTCCAAAGTATCCTGAAGAACAGTGATGTCAGTTTGAAGACATAGGTGCACCTATTTCAAGCCATGGTTTCTCAGTCACCTTCTACACGAAAAGTGGACAGTGAATAAGGATGACAAAAAGAGACTTGATGCCTTTAAATTGTGGTGCTGGAGAAGAGCACTGAATATCCCATGGACTGCCAAAAGAACAAACATATAGGTCTTGGACAAAGTGTAACCAAGAGTGCCCCTTTGAAGCAAAGTTGACGAAGTTTCCTCTCTCATATTTTTAACGTCTATAAGAGTTGTTGTTATTATATGTCATTAACTGCTTGTAGTGATCCTGTAACAGGTCTGAATCCTGCTCTATCTTGAGTCAACCTTAATGTCTCTGACACACCTTCCTCCATTATCCCAGTCATTGAGTCAATCCTCTTGGAGGTATTCAAGTAAAATATAAAACAGTGTTTCCTCTTTTCTACCGGTTGTTTAGTTGTTAATGTTACTTTTGGGGAGATGGGTTGCTTTTGTATTAAATTTCTCAGTGTTGAGAGCTAGCATGTTCAGACTTAACTGCCATATCAGTCAGTAAAGATTATGAAGATTCTTTAAAACAAGGTTGTGACTTGTTTTATAAAGAAATAACTCTAAATGTTTTAACTGTAATTTTTAAAAGAAATAATTTTTAACTCTTTGTTAAAAAATGAACAAACCCCCTCTTTTTTCAAATATTCGGTGCTTTATGCTTTATTCTCCATCCTTAAAATTGTTCCCTCCAAAAAAAAGAAAAGGGGAAAATATGCTGATCTGTATTTGAGCCCCTACTCCTAAAATAATGTCTTTTCTACACAAGGTGCTGAAGTACTGACTGCACAGTTCATACAGACAGCCAAATTGGATCCGAAAAATCAAGACACTCCTATTTCTAAAGATGTTTTAGCAAGTGCTAAAAGGACACGGAAACAAGAGAAATCTCCAGTAAGCACTGTTTTAAAGGTTAAACAACCTGTGACAAAATCACCACCAAAACAGAGAGTATATATAATAAAAGGCCATCCGAATCCCAGAGTCAAAAAACAACCACAACCTGGTAAGACAGAATTATTTTTGTAAACTTAAATGTGATATAAATTTAGCAGAGACAGTAAGATAGCATACTGAAATAATACAGACAGTTAAGAGATATGTATTTCAGTAATTCTCAATTCTGTCATTCAAGCACTGGAATAAGTCACATAGTTTCCTACTGTAAATAAATTAGGAAGACAGTCAACTCAAAACTCATTATGCATAAAGCCTGAACAGAAATTGCATTTTCTACAAGAATTGAAGTGTAAATTACTTCAGACAGTTACTGCTAAATGTACAAAGAAGTTGTTTCTGGACCATAATCAGTGATAAAAGTAGAGAATTAACACCGTGCTAATCTTCTCTGTATTGTATATGTACTGCTGAAATGAGTACCGATTATTGAAATTTTTTATACTGAGTTGGGTCTCAAATATTTGTTGACTAAATTAATTGATAAAGTGTTCAACTGCATAGTTGACTGAAAAGTGAACCTAGCAAATGAAAAGTTTTCAAAATATAAATAAATATGCTGAGTATTCTAAATGTCTGTATATTGTACAATCACAATCTGAGAATAATTTTAAAATTACTTCCTTTTAAGTCTTGCAATTTTTCCTCATTTTTTTTAAACCATCAGTACAAACCCAGTTTATTTCTTATACTTGAAATACCAGAAGGCTGAGTGAATTAACCACAGTGGCCTCAGTTTTCAAGGTACAAATTTAAAGTATTTTGAATTAAATGAGAATTTTTATGTCAGCCATGTTACTGAAACAAAATAGCTTCATTTTTAATACTGTGTTAACTCAAGTTTTTAAAAGTGGAATTTGTTTCACACAAACTTACCAGTATCTTATAAATAGAGGTGGAGTATTGGTGTTATAGTTTTAATTGACAGAAATTAACAAGTTGGTAATTAAATAATTGAGCTGAAACAACACATATTTATTAAGCTAGACCAAGAATAGTAATTTTCTTTGATTTCAACACAGTATTCTTTATGTAAGCTATACTTGTATTTGATAGTCTATAGAGAAATAGATATGAAAGCTGTAATATTAACAAATGTTGAATAAAATTAGTGTCAGTAATTGAGTCATAGTGTGCGTTTCATATTTTCAGTCCACTAATGAGGCTAGGAAGGAGGGATCTTTGCTTTGGGCACTTTTCTACTTAGTCTGGTTGGATTTATTTTAATTAAAAAATTAATTTAAGTTTATCTTTTGCTTTTCAAAGAGAGGCGTGAACTGGGGGAGGGGGTAAAGAAAAAAGTGCAACAATGAATGAATGAAAATCCAAAATCTCTGTAAATGTTCATTAAAATTAATAAAATAAAATTTAAAAAATTAAGATAATTGATCATTTTCACTTTATCTCACATTCAAACATCTTTTTAATTCAATTTAGTGGCGTAATAGGTTAGAATTTTCTTACCTTTAAGTGCATTAATCACTGGCCTCTGCAGACAAGTTAATTCATTTCAGACCTTTTGTTATCAGTTATATAGATCTCTGGTAACACAGTGGATAATGTATTAGTCTGGTAACTGAAAGAGTGGAAGTTGAACTCTACCAGTAACTCCACAGGAGAAAGATGGGCAGGCTCCTCTCATAAATACTTAACAGCCTCAGAAACCTGATGGCGGTTGCTGATAGTTGAAATTGATTCCAACAATACTAGTTTCTTTTTCTTTGATTTTTATTTTTACACTGTCAGTTATAGAAAGAATTAGTTGACTTTCCTGTTCATATACCTGCCCTCATCAGGGATTCATTGCCAAGTATGGTTGTGGACATTATTATCCTTAATAGTTTTAAGGCATAATTAATAATATCTGAGCATACTTAAGTAAATTAGATGATAATGTAACCATTTTTTTTTTACTAAAGATAATTAGGTATATTTTACTATCATTAGGAAGGAAAATTATCAGTTGTTATGATTTGCTCTCTTATGAAACAGAGGGGATATGTTTCCATTGCTGAAATGAAGTTGTAAAAGGTGATGATGTTAATTAGTGGCTCTAGATACTCAGTGACTTAGGCGTTTTTATACTTATCATTACAGTTAAAGGTCAACATAGATACAAGTCATTGTTTCTTTGAGTTTATGTAGTTTATAATAAATGACTTGAAATGATTTATAATGAAATAGGCTGTTGTTTACTGTAGTTAAAAGCGACCCATAGCAGACCTTCTGACAGGTTTTCAGAAGCAGTTAGTTGTAGGGGAGGTGATGGCCCATCTTTGTCCTGTGGAGTGCCTGGTGGCCCCGAACTGCGTGCTTTCGAGATTGCAGTGCAGGTTCTGCCACTAGACCATGTAGACTTAACATGTAAATTCCTAGATTTTTAAATTCACTCTATTATGAGCCGAGGACAAAATTCTAGATTTTTTTTGTTGTTTTGTTTCTGTTTTCTCTCACCTTTGTTTGATTTTAGCTTAGCAGTATGTTTCATATGTACTTCTTGATATGCATTTTAAAAGCCAGTTTCTTTTTAAAATTAGCACAAATGTGCATTATTGATCCTTGGATCAATAAAATGTAATAGAACAGAAAACTGGCTGAGACCTCAGTATGATGATAAAACTTTAAATATACAACCTGTGTAATCAGCAGGAGATATTTCTTGAATATAGTCACCTAAGTATCAATTCTTACTAAAGCATAATAGTAGGACAGTTATTGCTTTGTAAATCAAGTGTTATATCTTTGCTTTTTTGTTTACCTTCTCTATATTCAAAGGAGAAACTGCCTCAAAGCTTCAATCAGGAGTTTCACCAGAAGGTAAAGAAGATCTTGTTAGCATAAATACAGCACAACAAGAAAATGACACCATGGTTCAGAAAGATCTTCCTAAGAACTCTGTTGTCAGCTGTGACTCCCAAGCCCTAAATATGTTAGCTGATCTGGCTTTAAGCTCTGCTCCCTCTTCCACACCATCATCATCTGAGCCTAAAAACCTTTCCTGCTCCTCTGAATTGCCACAAATTGATGTCATGTTTGCGAAAGAAAATTCTCTGCGAGGTACATTTGACCATGAATATCACAGAGGAGTTAAAAGTAAAAAAGGTGGATTATTACCTAAACCCTCTACTGAAAAGAAGACCAATTCAGTATCAGATGTAACTGTTAACCAAGATGCAGAGAATTTGATTCCTTGTAGGGAACAAGTCCCTGCTAAAACCCAGTCAGCACTTCCTGAGGAAACACAAGAAACATCAGATGCAAGCCAAAGCGCTTGTGTAGTTGTGGAGCATTCATATGCCCTACTCCTTGCAGAACATTCATTGAAACAGATACAGCAGAGAGGAATACAAGGCTCTACCTTTGCCAAAAATGGAACTAAAGGTCCTGAAGCAGGAACCCCAGTGGGAAAAGTAATGCCATTTCGACACCAGCAGAACACCTCCCCTCTGCAAAAGGTCATTGACCCATTGATAAAGCACAAGAATAGATTGATGTCTTCCAGCCTAAGAGACTTCCATTGCTCTCATACAGTGTTTAGCTGTGATGGTTCCTTTAAGGTCACTTTCAAAAGTGAAACAGAATATTCATTCAGCTTGGATAGCAAATATACAAACAACCCACTAGAGAAAACAGTGATACGAGCTTTACATGGGTAAGTATGAATGGCATTTGATAAAAACCAATGTAAGTTTTTAATTTATATAGTTGTAGAAGTGATACTTACACCAGACTTTAGGAGAAGAAAAGTTGTGTGTAAAACCAAGCAAATGTATTTACTGCCAATTAAAAGTAGGATACTAATTTTGCCACATGGATTGTATTTTGTTTTGGTGGGGTTTATTTTTAACATGGGGAACTTTTAAAAGATCACTTTATCTTAAGAATGATTTTCTTCTTTGAAATACTCTTTTGTAAACCTAGATGATGTCTGAATTTTAGTATTTAAGTGGTATTTTAATCTAAAATACATAGAACTAATGTTCTGCAGACTGAATTTCAGAGAAAATGTGTTAGGAATTATTGTTAACATAGGTTGGTCAGATTGATATGCATGTTGTTGATGGCTGTCGAGTTGAGCATGACTCATAGCGACCCTATGAACAAAAGACCTAAAGTCTTTCTATAACAATTGTTGTTTATCAAAGTTCATAGAGTTTCCAGAGGCATATTGTTTAGGAAGTGGATGACACTCCTGCTTCCAAACCTGTCTTGAACTTGGAGCTCCACCACACACTGTCCACCATGGGTAACTTATGCCATTTTATATCCCAATGGCACAAGGTTCAGCATCACAGCAACCCCAGGTTAGTTCAGTACAGCATATTGACAGAAGAGTTCTATACCACGTAAAAGTATGTTCCTCCAAAATATGAAAACAACTGACTTTTAAATACAAAGGCCCTCCGTGAGGTCTTGTTGACTCTAAACAACAGACTTAAATAAAAAACAACCAATATAGTATGTTGTTATTGTTATGTGCTGTTGAGTTGCCGACAACCCATAGAGACCCTTTGTACAGCAGCTCTGAAGCCTGCCTTGTCATGAACCAGTCTCACTAATTCCGACATACCAACCTCCATTTCCCCAGATAACATATCAGCCCATCTCATTTGGGGTCTTCCTCTCCTACACTGTCCCTCCGCCTTCTGAGCATGCTGTTTTTCTCCAGGCACTGTTCTCTTATGGCCAGGTGCCCAAAATATGTGAGATGGAGCTTCAGAATCCTAGCCTTGAAGGAGAGACTTGGTTTCACACTCTCTAAAACAGACCAATTTATTTTTGTGGTAGTCTGTCGTATGTTCAAGACTCTTCTCCATCACCACAACTCCAAGGCATCGATTCTTCTTCTGTCATCCTTTGTCACTGTCCAGCTCTCTGAAGCATAATAAATAAGTAATTGAAAAGACCATGGCCTGGATTAGGCACACCTTTGTATCTGACATCATTGTGTTTCTGCACTCTGGCCCTGACAGCAGATTTTCCCAAAGATGGAATATTCTATACATCTCCTTTTAAAGAGGATCAAGGCAGAGTAGTTGATAGCACAGAGTGTAGAATTTAAATTAACTTAGGTTTGAACATAGGCTTTTCTTTTGTGACCTTGGACTTGAAAAGCTAGGGCTCCCAAACATTATTGTGTATATGACTTGTCTCAGGTTCTCACTGTTTGCAGATTCCAACTCAAACCGTTGAGATGTAACTGAAAAGTCTAACATTTCTAGGTGATGTCAATGGAGGCTGATAGTCTGTAGATGATATTTTAAGTGTGTATTTAGTCATGGCTAAGTTTGAAGTCTCTGTCCTCTGGGATTTTTTGCACAATGACTAGTTATTGATAAATGGTAAGCATCACCCTTAGTAATAGAATCCCTTATTGGCACAGTTAAGCACTTGACTGCCAGTTAAAAGGTGGTGGTTGTCTATACCATCAAGTTCCAACAGAACCATAGCTGACCCTCCAGCAGGTTTTTGGAGGCAGTTATTTTTATGAGAGGAGATTGCCCATCTTTCTCCTGCAAAGCATCCAGTGGATTTGAACTGCCTTCCTTTGAGCTGGTAGTGCAACTCCTTACCATTAAGCTACCAGAGCTTGTTAATTAAAAGGTTAATGGCTTTAAATCCATGCAGATGTATCTCAGAAGACCAAAATGGCAGACTTCTGAGAAGTTACAACCTTGACAACCCTGTGGAGTATGGTTTACTCTGCCACATATTTGTTCACCATGAGTTGAATCAAGTCAATGACAATGAACAACAGCTCTTAGAAGGAGGATACCTATGTGAAATGACATTCACTTAACTGTTAGTTAAATTGATTCAGCATATATCTGAGTTATGCTCTTGTTCATGTTTACCCATATACTATTTATTTATACTCAGAAGGGTCACTTCCTTCCCTTTCACCCTGTTGAACTATAACCTAACTTGTTGCCTCTCTGAATTCATCCCATTTCAGCTGTGTATTGTGCTTTTGCTGGTCACATGCCCAGCAGTGTTTTGTTTCTCACCTTAATGGTTTCAGATTATTTTATAAAATTGTAATCTGGAGAACAACCACTTGGCCAACTGACTGGAAGAGATCTATATTTATTCCCATTCCAAAGAAAGGTGACCCAACTGAGAGTGGAAACTACAGAACAGTGTCATTGATTTCACATGCAAGCAAGATTCTACTGAAGATTATCCAAAAATGATTAGAACAGCACATCAGCAGAGAACTGCCAGAAGTCCCCTTCTAAGGGGTCGTGGTACTAGGGATATCGTTGCTGATGTTAGATGGATCTTAGCTGAAAGCAGAGAATACAAAAAGAATGTCTATCTGTGTTTCGTTGATTATGCAAAGGCATTTGACTGTGTGGATCATAACAAACTGTGGCTGACTCTGAGAAGAATGGGAATCCCAGAACATTTAATTGTGCTAATGTGAAACCTATACTTGGACCAAGAGGCAGTAGTCAGAACAGAGCAGGGTAACACTGCATGGTTCAAAATTGGGAAGGGTGTACGCCAGGGATGCATCCTGTCTCCATACCTTTTCAACATGTATGCAGAACAGATTATCCAAGAGGCTGGGCTCTGTGAGGAGAAGTGTTGCATCAGGATTGGTGGAGGATCTATTAACAATCTGCATTATGCAGATGATACAACCCTGCTTGCTGAAACTGAGGAGGACCTCATGCACTTGCTGAGAAGGGTCAAGGACTGCAGCCTTCAGTATGGATTGAGGCTCAATGTCAAGAAGACAAAGATTCTCACCACTGGACCAATTGGCAGCATCAGGATGGATGGCGAAGAGATTGAGATTGTTCACAGCTTCCGTTTGCTCGGCTCCACAGTCAACACTCTTGGCACCAGCAGTCAGGAAATCAAAAAGCGTATTTTGATGGGAAAGTCTGCTGTTAGGGACCTCTCTAAAGTACTCAGGAGCAACGGTGTCTCTCTGGAGACTAAGGTGCGCCTGATACAGGCCATGGTCTTTGCAATCGCTTGTTATACATCAGAGAGTTGGACAATGACTAGGGAAGACAGAAAGAGAGTTGATGCCTTTGAGCTGTGGTGCTGGAGAAGAGTACTGAATGTACCATGGACTGCCAGGAAAACAAACAGATTCATCTTGGAGAGGATTAAACCAAGCTACTCCTTGGAGGCAAGGATTCTGGGGCTTTGTCTGACATACTAGGACATGTTGCCAGGAGGGACGGGTCCTTGGAGAGGGACATCATGCTTGGGAGGGTGGAGGGACAGCGCAGGAGGGGAAGACCCTCTATGAGATGGAGTGATTTGCTGACTGGGGTAATCGGAATGGGTGTGTCAGAGGCAGTGCAGTTGGCGCAGGATAGAGCAGGGTTTAGAGCTGTTGTGCATAGGGTCGCTGTGAGTCGCAAACGACTCGGCGGTACATAACAACAACAAACAACAATCTGAAATAATATCTTCTTCCTTCTTTATTTCTATCAAGTGAGAACCAACTCCTAGTTGAACATTTTTTTCTGAGACTGCAAATTACATGTGAGGAGACTGCACGTCTTTCTCTTGTGATGGATTTGAACCAACCACCAGAGAGGCACAGCCTTTCAATCAGCGACCCAGCTACCTAAAAACTATACCATTTGGGCTCCCTGAAAATAGTAGTATTGTTATCAAGTACTATCAAGTAGAAATATCATAGCTGAGCCTCCAGTGGGTTTTCAGAGGCAATTAGTTGCATAGAAGGAGATTGCCCTTCTTTCTCCCATGTGACAGGTGGTGGCTTTGAATCAAGTGCCTTTGGGTTGTCAGTACAACTCCTTACCTCTAAGTCACCACAGCTTAAGAATTTCCAGCAAAGATTAGTCTTCAGATGTTACTGTTAGAAGAAAAACACACAAAATATGAAGAAATAAGAGCGAATGGATTTAGAAAAAGCGGGACAATTGGGATTTAGGTAGTTGCTAAAAAGAATTCATATTGGTGTGAGACTGAAGAAAATTATTAGAGTAAGAGTTAGGAGACCAATGACCTGATCATGTTTTTTGTAGTTTGGAGGAAGTCATATAAATGTTCTGATTTTCAGTTTCCTTTGTGTAAAATTAATGAATTACATTAGTATTTTGTTCAGTAATGTCATTTGAAGAGCTTATCCTTCTCTCTGAAAGAGAATATAAAAACCATATAGAGACAAATATCCTGTGTCTCCATAAAACTCTTCTGTTACCTGGTATCAGAGAAGACTTTGTAAACAAACAAAACAAAAAAACATATAGATAACTCTCCACTCTACTGCTTTTGAGTCAAGTCCAACTATGATTCTTAGGCTAAAAATATTTACAGGAGGATATTGCCAGGCTTCCTGTCTGTGAGCACCTAGTAGATTAAAATTGCTGCTTATTCTGTTAATAGCCCAGCATATCATGTACTACACCACCTCAGTAGATAGCTGTCTAAGAGAAAATAGCACATGGAAACACAGGGCCTTGAACATCTCTCTGAAAGGGCCAGAGGGAGTCAAAATAGCATAGCCCTTCACCACCCTAGAGCATAAAGCAGATAAAGAGCCCATAGCCCAGCCCCATGGTACCTCTAGAGCCACACAACAGCAATAGATTTGTTTATTTGTTGCTGACTCACAGACTCACAGTTTGACAGTAGAGGAGATAAAGAATGTCATCCAAAATAAGTCAAGCTTTTAGCACAAGTTCCAAGTGACAATGTGTCTATTAGTCTAGGCTCTGGTTTCAGGTTAGCAGTCAAATCCAAATGATCAGAAAGGTTTGTTTCCAAGCAGATAAGCATCCAGCAAGTTATAAGTCACCTTTTCCTTGAAGTATCTGGCAAGAACAGTAAACGTCCATAACTGTAGTCTGTATCTCAGGTCTCCTTTGCTTAACACCTTGCCATAGTTTCTCCACAGCAGTACCACAGTCTCTCTGACTCCATCACCATGGTCTCGCCAACTGGGTCTTTCTTGCTCCAGTCTTCCTAAAACCTTGCTGTCATGCGTCTTGCTTGCCTCAAGTCTTGCTGCCCTCTCTGTGAAAATACACTCTTTCTCTAGTCTCATACCTGTTCGTGATTGGCAAGACGTGTCTGCAGTTAAGGTAGCTGGAGATCAGAGGGGGCTAACTTTAATGGCTTTAAAAAGCCAACTTTTAGGCTAACACCACAATACCTCTCACTGTTTATTTGTTAACTCATCTTCATATGTATCATATTCATGCCAGTGCAATTTTAAAAACACAGAATTAAGGTTAAAAAACCATTTTGCTTATAATAAGATTGTGCATTGAGAAGATGATTTTCACTAATTCTTGTATTTTTTCAAATCACAGGCCCTGGAATACTGATCTGCCTGATAACATGGAAGAAGTAAAGCTTTTACTTCATATGTGGGTAGCTCTGTTTTACAGCAATCAGAACAAAATTATACAGTCATCTCGAAAAGTGGTAGAACACAGCAACCCAGCAAAATATGTATCTATAAATAGCACGATAGACTCTTTTGACTTAAGTGAAATTGAGGAGCCCTACAGTGTGGAAAGGTGTTCTACAGACTCTTTATTGGAGACAAAAGAAACTTCTGAGGATCAGGCTACTGAGTTGTCTTTCCCTGACACTAAAGCTCCTTTCATTAAACCACAACCTGCTAGAGGCTTGGAACTCTGTATACAGAATGAACAGAAAGACACTTTTACGAGAGAAGCTCATCAAGATAACTCAGAAAGTCTGAATTTCATCTATTCCTGCAGTAATGAGGTAAGAAAGACTGAATATTATAAATGCCTGTATTATTTTTGAAGACTTAAAAAGAAACATTTTAGTTTCTTTTCCAGCTGTAGTAAAAAACTGAAAAGTATCTAAAACCCTAGTTTTCACAGTCTCACTCCACTTGGCTAGACCTAGAGATTGTTGAACAAACTGAAGGCATGGGGCAGGGGGAACCCCCCCCCCATCATAGGAGTCACATGACCTAGGTGCCAACAATGATTTTCTCACTTATACAGTATGGAACAAATTATTGGTTCTCTAGGTGTTTCTTTCCTTACCTTTTAAAATTAGTGAATAACACACCAGCAATAATAGTTAAGTTCAGCAGGACAGTAAACAACAAATACAGGTGAGGATGTGGAGAAATTAGAATGCCTATACACTGCTGGTGGGAATATAAAATGGTAAAACCACTATGGAAGGCAGTTTAATGCTTCAGCTAAAGTTTGCAGTACATATATATCTTGACTGAGGTGTCCCACTATAAAGAATATATATCCTGGTGGCACAAACCAATATATGCATACCCATGTTTATTACAGCATTATTCATAATAAGGAAGAGATGGCAGCAACCCAAGTGCCCATTAACAAAAGAATGGATACAGCAGTGGTAGTAAATTCACACAATGGGATATTATGCAGCATTGGAAAACAATGAACTTGTGAAACACCACACAACAGACACAAAAGGACAAATACTGCTTATGAGTATGGTTTTAAAAATCAAATGAACATAGGGGAGAGGAAAGCAGGAAAAGAATGAACACAGCACTGGAATACGTGAAAGGAAGGACCATCTGTAAAGAATAGATGATTAGTCATTATACATATGATAATCTAGAACAAGACTCACATTGCAAAATGGATTGAGATGGAGGGGAAAATGTATATCAGTGAATTAATGAAAACCCAACCTTTCTGTAAACTTTCACTAAAATCACAATAAGTGAATAATACTTCTAGATTAATTTATAAAGATCGAATGTTATAATAAATATTCTAAATACTTTGCTGAACCTTGAAACTCATTGTCATCAACTTAGTTTTGACTCTGAATGAACCTTTAGGACAGAGCAGAATTGCCTCTTTAAGGCTTCCCAAGCTAAATGTTTACAGTAGTAGAAGGCTTATCTTTCTCCCATGGAGTGACTGCTTGATACAAACTGCAAACTTTAGCAACCCAATACTTGATCTACAACACCACTAAAGATCTCTGATAAGCCTTAAAGTAAACTCAAGGTGCTTATATTAAAGTTTCTTAAAGGAAAAAATTAGAGCAGTTAAAAAGTGACCTATAAAATAAGTTATTGCTGATAACTATTGTTAAACCATTAGTAGTTAAGCCATGTCAGATAATCCAATTTGTAAACCATATCAGATAATCAAGATTCAAACATGTATCAAAATTCTAAGGAAATGGATTGAGAAAGTACATACTTTTTAAAAACTTCTAGTTTTGTATGGATTTGAGCAGCAACAATGAATGTCTGTCTTAACATTGAGTAAATAGTGTTTCTATACCAAGGTTTTGTGGGTGATTTGTAGGTTCATTGGTGAACTTCACAGAACCTGGGAATTTTTTCAGATTAATGCTGTCATTATCATCAAAAGCAGCATTTAGTGTGTACTATGTGCCTGATAAAATTGTAAAACAAATTAATGTCTTGAGTTGCAATATTGAAGGATGCTATGGGGAAAATCTTGTATGATCCAGGAATCATCAAAACAAAATAGAATCTGCAGACTCACTATATTAAAAAGAACTGACTTTCATGGAACTGTTTTAGGAAGTAGTGTATAATGATAAACAAGTGATAATGAAGGGAGAAGGTCAAGTGTACTGAAGATATTAGCAGAAAATAAGACCCTAGCAATTGATGGAACACCGGTTGACATTTCTCAACAGATACAGCCCTAGATTTGCTGATCAGTCTGCTGAGAAATTTTGAAGATGGCTACCTGGCCAGTGTACTGAATATTTGTTTCCAGTCCCAAAAGAGGTGATCCAAGAGAATTTAGACATTATCAGATAGTATCACTAGTATCATACATAAGTAAAATCTTGCTGAAAATTATCTAAAAATTACTATGATAGATAGAAATTTGAGCTGGATTTAGAAGAAGCTACGACACCAGGGATATGATTGTTGATGTCAGATAGATCTTGGCGGATAGCAGAGAATATTAGAAAAACTTTTTTATTGACTGTGTAGATCACAACATGTTATTACTAATGTTGAGAAGCATGGGAATGTGAAACCTATACATAGACCAGCAAGCTATTTTCTGAATAGAACAAGGTTTTAATGTTCTGCATGGTTTAGAGTCAGCAAAAGTATGTATCAGGGTTGTGTCCTCTCTCCATACCTGTTCAGTCATGTGCTAATTACATAATTCAGAAGCTGGACTAAGTGAATAAGAATGCTTTTTCATGATTGGAGGAAGTGTTAACTACTTGGAATAGGCAGATAACACAATCTTGCATACAAAAAATGAAGCAGACTTCAAACAGTTCAGAAAATCAAAGACTACAGCCTTCAATATGAATTACATCTCAGCATCAAGAAAACAAAAATCCTCACCACTGGGACAATTGGTAACATGCGGAGAAAAGATGGGAGTTGTCAGCAGTTTCATCTTGCTTGAATCCACAGAAGTCAAAACTTGTAGTAACAGTAACTAAGAAGACAGAATACAGGTTGCATTAAGAAAGTCTGCTGTTAAAGGCCTAATCTTATAAAGTAATTAGTTTAAATAAAGACTGTAATGTGTACCTGGTTAAACCTGTTGTTTTGCTCTGCATCTGAAAATTGGACAGTTAGTAAGAATAACAGAAGAACATGTAATGCCTTTGAGTGGTAAGTGGGAGAGTGCGAAGTCTTTCATGAACTGCCAAAAGAACAGTCTTTGAGAGAGTGCAACCAAGTTTGCTCCTTGGAGAAAAGGATTGTAAAACTTCACCTCACATAATTTGGACATGTTGTTAGGAAGGGCGAGACCTTGGAAAAAGACATCAGGCACAGTAGCATAAGAATGGGCTCAAGTCTGTCAGACATGAGGATGGTGCAGGAATGGGCAGAGTTCAAGTTCATTGTTCATAGGGTTGCTGTGAGTCATAGCTGACTTGATGGCACCTAACAACAACTTATTTGTATTCATTCTTACAGGAATCATTTCAACAAAGTTACATAATAAATTTTTGAACCAAGATTTAAATGTAGATGGCCTAGTTGCTATAGCATTAAAGTCTGTCTGTTTGTATGTATTAATTAAGCTCATTGCTATTATGACTTTGATTTCATACCACCTGAATTTAAGAATCATCTCAGGAACAGGTTTGAGGCCTTGAACACTAACGAGCGAAGACCAGATGAGTTGTGGGAGGATGTCAAAGATATCATTCAGGAAGAGTGTAAACGGTCATTACAAAGACAGAAGAGG
>NW_006399855.1:11952213-11974463 GCF_000299155.1 Elephantulus edwardii | reverse complement strand
GGATAGAGCAGGGTTTAGAGCTGTTGTGCATAGGGTCGCTATGAGTCGGAAACGACTCGATGGCACATAACTACAACAACAACAGCATTGCTATTAAGTTAGAACCAACTCATAGCTGATACTCTAGAGGGTGTAAATAACAAGGGAGAAGAGCTTGCTCATCTTTTACAGTATCATTGGTGGATTTAAACTGCCAGAGACATAGCACCTTTGGGTTAGCAGGACAACTACTTATGGGCTAGTTCACCAGAGCTCCTTATGTACATAGACATCAATTCATGCATTCATCAATTCAAATTCCATGTGTATGTGTGTATATATACATAAACATTATATATTTGCTTTTGCTTTTCAAAGTGTATAACATCTACATTTCATACAATTTTCAAAGAAAAACATAAAATGCAGTTTAAAGTACTACCTTAGAGTAAGAAATTATAGATTAATTTGACAGATTGCAGTTAGTAACTGTATATTGTTACTATGTCCTAGTAAGTAAAAGACTGATAGCCAGCTCTCTAGCAGGTTTCAGAAGAAATAAGAAATAATTTTCTCATGGTAAAACTCCGGAGTATAATGAATTTACAGTCTAACTAAAAGCTAGTGTTAAAAAGAAACTATTCTTTAATATTATTTTAATTTTATTTCTTGAAGCCAATTAAAAATTCAGTATAGCTAAATTTCTGAACCAAGTGATGCAAAAAGTTGCATTGGAAAGTCTTTAAAAATGTCAGTGATAAAAGCCACTTTTCTTTCAAGAGGTCTTGTTTTAAAAATAGACTGTGTGATCATGGAGGTTTTAGGGTTGTCCTCTTCATAATATTTTTAAAGACTAAAGTTTTATTTCCAGGTGTGTTTGAAACCTGTCATGGAAAGATTTATTTGACTTCTCCTGTATAATGGATCTTACAGGTTAGAAGAAAAAGATACAAAGCAAAATTGATTCTTATTTTTCCTATTCTCCACAATTGTAAAAGAAAAAACCTGTTTCTGATTTTTTGTCTTGTTATTTCAGGTCATTGAGAAAAAAGCTGAGCGAGAATCATCAGATAAAGTAGAAACATCCAATGGTGTGCTCTCTAGTAGTGATAATACACAAATTGATGCATCTCCTGTTTCTAATGAAGATAAAACTTTTCAGCCGCTTGATAGCACAAGAATATCTTCTCATAATGGTACTGTCTTAAAAGACACATTCACCGAGACTTGTGAAGGGATCAATAGCCCATCAGTGACTTGTCAGCAACCCACACACAGCACTCTTCAAAGCGAAGTTGATATTTTTCATGCAACAGAGCATGAAAAAACCGAAACGGTACAGGACATTATCCAGCATAACAGCCCCACTAACAAAGAATGTCAGTCTTCACTGGAAAGGAAAGATGATAATACAGGATATGTCATGACTAATCTAGAACCCGTTCCTCTCATTTCTGAAGAGAATAACTGTCCACCAGTACAAACAGAAGATGTAAATAGAGATGATAAGTCTCCAGTGTTTAATGTGGAGTTGCTTAAACAAGAAGTACCTAGTAAAACTCTTCCTGTGCCCACATTTAAAAAGACACAAACAGAAACTCTAAAGGACATTCCATTTCCAGAAGTGTCAGGAGAAAAAGACAGTAAATGCCTTAGTACCACCTCAGTAAGTAAAGAAACACTTGCTAATGAGGTATCTTCATTACAGAAAGAGAATCCACTTCCAGTGTGGTCGTCATCATCTGGTAATTCATTGAGAACAGAGACAGTATCTTTAGAAAAAAGTTCCAACTGCTTGGTACCCAGTGAAGAAAAGAGACTCTCTCAAGACTATTTTTTGCAAACTCAGAGTCTCTTAAGCATTTCTTCAGAAGAGATTATAGAGCCGAAATTATTTGAAGACTTGGCCTTATCAGATTCTACCTTCTTGATATCATCAAGAAATAATGTATCACATGGTTCTATGGAACTAATGAAAAATGACAAGGATTGTCTAAACAGTGAAAATACAGATTTTGAATTATTTAATTCAGCATTTAGACCAACTAGTTTATCTTTGAATAAAGAAGAGGTCAGCCTAGAATTATCAGAAGATTCAGACATTGACCTAACTCTAGCCATATCTCCACTTTCAAGTCCCAGTGAACAGATTCTAGCTGATGAAAATGAGCAATTTCAAGAGGCCCCATCTTCAAATGTAGAACATCAGGATGTAGCTGAAGAAAGAATTGATTCAGGAGAGGTAACACTCACAGGAAACGGAGAACTGAATTCTGATAATATATTAGTTTCAGAGGATCCATTAGATGAGATGGAAAGAAAAGATGGTAATTATCAGTCATTTACTTTCATACTTCCTAAAGACAATTCTACCCCTGAGATTTCAGGGCACGTTAATGTTACCTCAGACTTCCCCTTTAATTCTTTAATTGAAGAAGTATCACCAGCTTCTAGTCCTGACCTCCTAGTAACAAATGAGGAAACACGGCCATCTCAAGCCATCTCTCCATGTAGTTTAAAAGATCACGAAACACAGTATGAGAAAAGTATCAAAGCCTCCAAGATTGAATCCTTCAATGTAGCCTTAACAGAGAAAGAAAATCCTTCTGTTGGTACTGCCCATCCAGTGGGACAAGATAATTTAACTTGGGTAAAACAAATGCCACATTATGCAGAAATGCCTTTATTATTAAATAGTCCTACCTCAGGAAAAGATGGACGTTTAACCCTTCCTGGTAAAGTAACTGAGGAAATTGCCCAAAGTAAGCATTATGAAGTTTTGTCTTTCCCAGAAAATACGCTGTACTGTGATGTGGAATTAAACCAGCCTGCCGCAGCTGCCAAATACAGTCAGGACTTCACACCTTCTCTTAGTCTAGAGAACAGAAATTTGGAAGATCTTACCCTGGAGACCAGTAAACCGATGTTTACTCCTAGTGAAAATACAGAAAATGTGACTGACACATTTCTTCATACAACTTCTTCAAGTAGCGTAATTAATATATGCATAGAACAGCCAACAACCTCTGAAAGCATTGAGAAAAATATAACAGTTAACAATGATCTGAAGAAAAATGAAAGTATTTATCTGCCAGTAAAGTTTTCAAACCCTGACTCACTTGATGGAGCTGTTACTGCACAGGCATATACTCACTCAGAGATCTCAAAACTTGGTTCTTCCCCAGAAAGTGCTACATTAATCAACTGCATAAAACCAATAAATGTAGAAACAGGGTATCAAACACATGAAATACCTGTAGTTAAAATGGCAAATTTGCTTAAGAGAAGTGAAAAAGCTGAATTACATAAAGAATCCATAGATCCAGAAGATAATGATTTTCAGTCTCACACCACATCTTCAAAAGGTGAACAGACAATCCACGTGTTGCAAGATCGGCCAATGTATGAAACAAAAGATCTGTCAGATGGTGTGCGTTCCCTCACATGCCCAGATTCTAACCAAAATGCAGCAGACACCAGTGAAAATAGTAATAAAGAGCTGACTGCTTTCTTTATTCCAAAATCTTTTGACTCTCTTGTTGGTGGGATCTCTAAAGACTATATGGGAAATAACACCAGTGAAGGGCTGGTGGCTGAGGACCTTTCTGAAACCCTAGATAGAGGCATGGATATCAGTGTAAATTCTGACATGCATTATGAACTACTTTCTGGAGACTCTGATCAAGATTCTTTTGGTGATTTTAGAAATCCCAAGCTAGATGTGGAAGATTCTTGCACTCTGCGATGTAATTACACCAGGAATAGAGATGGTACTACTAAAGGTAATTACAGCTCTTTCATGAGCATAAACAATAGTGGTGATGAGGAATGGAGATACTCTAACAGAGTACCAGGGTTGGATACAAGTGTTCCTTTCAGAAATTGGTCCAGTGGATCAAAGCAAGAGAACAGGCGTGTGCCATGTTATATCCAAATTCGAGACCTCCATGGGATCCCTAGGACTTATGCTAACTTTACTATAACGAAAGAGTTCAAAGATACCACAAGGACTTTGCATGCCTTGAGAAGACACCCCAGTCTCACTGCAAAATGTGGCTTGATCAGTTCCTGGACAAGTACTTGGCAAATAGCAGATGACCTCACCCAGAATACTTTAGATCTGGAATATTTGCGCTTTGCACATAAATTAAAACAACTTGTAAAGAATGGGGAACCTCAGCATTCTACCTCTTCCACCAGTGCCTTTTCACAGGAATCGCCTATTCAAATAGCTGTTGACACTTTCCCTTTGACAAAAATATCTGAATCACCTGTTCTATATCCTATAGCCAGGAGCAGAAGCCCCCTTTTAGTAACAGTCACACACTCAGATCAGTGTGAGAAGCGGAATCAACACATGAGAATCAACCACATGGCTAGCAGTATGGATGGTTGCTCTTTCTGTTGGAAAGAGAGATGCAGTCACAGAAGGCATCTTTCAGATTTTGAAAGAAATCAATCATTCCATCTCAATAAATTGAAATATGACAGTACTTCAAAAGAATCTCTACATGATGTTTCACTTATTCTCAATGAGTTTCCTGAATTAAGCAAGGTGATGATTAATAATGAAATGGTTTTCCAAGATAAAGAACTAAATGTTGCTTCTGCAGAGGCCTTGTCACAGGAGTTATATCCATCCTTCCCAAGAAGGCCAGCCTTCTATGAGAACATGATTACAGACCTGTGTACCAGTTTACATGTCAAACTAAAAAATGTTATGAGAGAGGCTTGTAAGAGTACCTTCTTCTTCTACCTTGTTGAAACAGAAGACAGCACATTCATTCAAAGAACAAAGGTAAAGTGCCACATTTTTCTTACAGTTCATAGCTGTTGATTTTGGTTTAATCAATTTCACATTCTTGGCTTCAAAAGAAAAGGAATGAGGTAGCACTTTTATTTCACAATACATGCATTTTTGGTATTAATTTATCTTTATGTTAAATGTTATGTAAAGGATCTGCCATCTAGTCTATATAAAGATTTGTGTTATATTCAGGGGTAGAAATTAAATTTCTCCTTGCAATGAGTAATTTTCATGAAAAGTTATTCATGTAGACATACATCTAATGTAACCATAAGCATATTTCAGAGTTAGAATGTTTTACACATATTTTAGACACAATTAATATATATGTTACTACCTTTGTTCCTCTCTTAGTGTGAATAGTTGAGATGGATGCCTTTTGGCTTTAGTTGAATTTAAATACTTGAATATTAAGATGATTCATGTTTAAATGACTACTGGCAAGAGGCTGCACTGCAATCCTGAAGGTGTGCAGTTCCCGGCCACCAGCAGCTCCACAAGAGAAGGATGGGCAGTCTCCTCTTATGCGATTAACTGTCTCAGAAAACCTGTTGGAGGGTCAGCTATGGGTCGGTTCCACCTCTGTGATACACAACAACAACAGCATATTTCTTAAGTTTAAGTGCTGAACTCAAGCACGTTGCCATTGAGTCAGAAATGACTCCTAGCTGGACCTTTCAGTGAAATTGCAGGGGAGGAATTTGCCTATCTTTCTCACGCAGAACCACTGATGTATTCGGATCACCAGAGAAGGTCCGTTTTTGGGTTAGGAGTGCAGCACCTGTAGGGCTAGGCTACCAGAGTTCCCTTACTGAAATTCTGGCTTAGCAGGACCAGAGTCTCCCTTGATTCACCATTAGGTTTCTCATTTTATCCTCACAGAATTTATGTTCTCTTCTTTTCTGACTGTTGGATGAGAGTATTTTCAAGGTGGCTGTTAGATAGGCTTGCAGTTGAAAATCACAGTTTTGTGCAAAGATGAAAGTAATCTTCAAGAGAAAAAGTAGGCACATTATAAAGTAGAACTGGAGAATAATGTCCTCTAAAGATCAGAATACTTTTAAGAGATAAGAAAACTTGTAAGAGATCAGAAAGAAATTCCTGATGCTAATTTGTGCTGTACAAGTAAATTAGTCTCTGTGCCTCTACTTATTTATTTGAATGATGAGAAGAATTTATCAAGTTCTATATTACTATTGAGACACTTGAGTGTATAAGCCAGAACATCACAGGATTTTATGAAAATGTTCAACATACCAGAAAATTTATTCAGGTAGTTCATTAGTTAAATAAGGGCCAGGTAAGATTTTTTTTTTTTTGCTTTCAAGTACTTTTAAAAAATTTTAATAATTTTAATAACATTTACAGAGATTTTGGATTTCCATTCATTGATTCATTGTTGCACTTTTCTCCCTGCCCAGCCCTTCCCCCCCAACCTCCAGTTTGTTCCTCTCTTTGAAAAAGTAAAAGAAAAATTCTTTCTTTGGTATACAATCTCTCTGCACCCCTCCCACCGCCCCAGGTACACTCCACTATGCATCCTTAATTCTGGACTCTTGTGATAACTATAATACCCTATCATATATCGCTTTTAAATTATTCTCTCCCTCATCTGTTTCAATTCAGTATACATAATTTATCCAGTTTTTCTTAGTCATACTCCAACCCTGATATCAATCCCATTCTACAACAGTGGCACCATGCAGTATTTGTCCTTTTGTGACTGAGATATTTAACTCAGCATCATGTCCTCCAGGGTCACCCATTTTGAATAATACTGCATGAGTTCCTTGTTTTTCAATGCACCATAGTGTTCCATTGTGTGAATATACCACAGCTTCTCTATCCGTTCGTTTGTTGAAGGGCACTTAGGTTGTTTCCAACTCCTTGCTATTATGAACAAAGCTGCAATAAACATGGGTGTGCATGGGACAGATAAGATTTTGAAGCTCCGTCTCACATACTTTGGGCACATGGCCAAGTGGGACGGGTCCTTGGAGAAGGACATCATGCTCGGAAGGGAGGTGGGATGGCACAGAGAGGAAGACCTTTTATGAGATGGATTGATACAGTAACAGTGGCAGTGGGATTTGGTGTGTTGGAATTAGTGAGACTGGCTCAGGACAGGGCATGCTTCAGAGCTGCTGTACATGGTGTCACTATGGGTTGCAGGCAACTTGATGGCACATAACAACAACAATTTAAGGGAATACTGATTGCTTAGTGGTAAGAAGCTGTGCTACATTCTCAAAGACTTGTAGTTTTAATCCACCAGATGCTCCATGGAGAAGGATGACCATTCTCTTCCTGTACAGTATACTGCCTCTGAAAACCCACTGGACAGTCAGCTATGAGTGATTCTGACTCAACAGAACACAATAAGAACAAAAAAGATTTAGCACTTAGGTTTTTTTAATAGACTTATGTAAAATGAAACTTATATACAAGGTCAAAAATTGCAAAGGAAGGGAATGTTAAGGAATTTCTGTAATTAAACTTACTATGTAGTTCTAAACATCTTTAATATGTTAATAATCTGTATCTCAGCAATACAGCAATGCAGTTTCTGTGGAGCACATGTAAACTATATTCCCTATTTTGTTCAAATACCTGGATTCAAGGGAACATGAAATAAGTCCCATTAATGAAATTAAAAAATAATTCCTATGCTTTATGAGTTGTTAATGTGCCATTGAGTTAGAACCAACTCATAGTTGGAGAGACTGCCCATCTTTCTTCTACAGAGTGGCTGATGGATTTTCGAAACACACGCCTTTGAGATTGCAGTGCTGTTTCTTACCACTAGGCCACCAGAGGATTTTTTTTTTAAAAAGGTTCTAGAAATATTTTAACTAGAGGTGACATTTTGAGCATAAATAGGTGACATCACAAAGGTAATTCCTTTGGAAAAAGTGAGACTTTAAAATACATGCAAGTCATTTAGTAATAAGACAAATTGCCATGGATTTAATTGCCTTAATAGCATAGAATTAAGTAGGGAAAATTGTGCTTTGTTTAACAAGAATTCTTAGTATAAAAACACCTCCATGCGAGCATCTTATTTCTAAGTTAAAATTATTTGTAATCTTTCAGAATATTCTGAGGAAAGAAGGTCATTCAGAAATTGAACCTCAGCATTTTTGTCAAGCTTTTCACAGAGAGAATGATACACTGATAGTCATCATCAGAAATGAGGATATTTCATCACATTTGCATCAGGTAAGTTTGGAAAGTTATTTCTTATCAAATATATAAGTTCTTTGCATTTCATGTTATGCTTTATTCTCAGATTCTTCATGACTTTTCTCCGTTTAGGAAAGACACTAAAACACATTACTGTTGAATTTCAAATGGGAAAATAATCGCATCAGAATCATGTAGTATGTTTTAATATAAAGGTGTTTGTAGGGAAAATTATTATGATTCAGGTTCTTTTAATACTCATTTTTAAAAACATGTTTCTTATGGATAGACTTTGAGAGTATACAGATTTATACCTTAGATGAGAAAATTAAGTCTTAGATCTTAGATCTATTCATAGTTTCAGCAGATCTGAGCCCTGTCTTCTCCTGTGCCATCTTCACATTTCCTGACACACTAGAGCCCATTAAAGCAGTCACCGTGTCAGTCCATCCGGTAGAGGATCTTTCTCTCTTTTGCAGACATGTCACCCTTCTCCAAGCATCATGTCCCTCTTGCAGGAATAGCCCCTTCTACCAACAGGCCCAACAAGGTTCAGATCTATTACTATGTTCATCAGGTTGCTATTGACGGCACCTAAAAATAACATTCATAGTTTTCCCTTAATTGATAGGAACTTTTTTTTTAGATTTCTAAAAAGCATGTATTCTTCAATCTCTGTAGCCGAAAAATAGACTAAATCCTCAGCTTATTTTTTTATGTGTGGCCTAATTCTTTTTCTTATATTTTATAACTATAAAGTTAGATTTATCTTTTCTGTGTTGCTACTGGGCCTCCTGTATTCAGGTTATGCATTTGTTGTGATATTTTTACCTACTAGTGAAAAGTTCTTTCTGTTCCCATGGAGATCCAGTTTAGGGACAGGGTAGGTATGTAATCCTGCTATTGTCTATAGTAACTCAGACACTACATATGGGAAAAGGAAACATGTGATTTAACATCTTCACGTTAAATCTCAGAAAGGACTCTTTAAATGTTATTATTATTATTATTATTATTAGTGTGTGTGTGTGTGTGTGTGTGTGTATACCATCAAATCAGACTTGACTCGTACAGGAGGAGATTGTTCCTCCTTCTCCAGCAAAGCTTCTGGTGGATTTGAACCGCTCACCTCTGGGATTGCAGTGCACCTTCTTGCCACTAGGCCACCAGAGCTCACCAGAAAGGACTCTACTTGCCCAGTTATTTCTGTTTCCACAGTTGAGAGCATTACAAATCTCTTTTTAATGAACTGAGTTTGCAGACATTAATGATGAACTGAGATGATAGTCATTTAGTTTGGCAGATGGCGCTACAGCAGTAAGGGGTGAAAGAAATTTCACTTGTTCTTCCAGACCTTTGAAACCCTTTGGTAAAAAAGTAACAAAGGGAAAATGGTTTTAAAAAACAAAACTCAAAACACATTCCAATGAATGAGCCTGTCTTCTCTTAGTGTGCCATTTTTTGTTCAACAGATTCCTTCCTTGCTGAAGCTGAAGCATTTCCCCAATGTCCTCTTTACTGGAATAGATAGTCCTGAAGACTTTCTTGATCACACCTACCAAGAGCTGTTTCGTGCAGGAGGCTTTGTGGTATCAGATGACAAAATACTAGAAACATTAACACTAGGTTGGTCTCTTTTTTTCTTTTCTATGAAATTTAGTAAGACACAATTTCTCTTTACCCAGTGACCTAAATACCATGTCCAAAAAGAAGTTATTAATTCTAAATAATAATTGGCACTAGTGGAGAACTTAATTTTTGTCACATGCTATGCTAAGCTTTTATAGTATCTCTCAACTACTCACGGCTGTCAAGTCAGAATGAAATTATAGCTGACCGGCCCCATTAGGATTCTAAGGCTGTAAATCACCTTAAGAGGCGATTGCACGTACTTTAAATCCACCTCCTGCTTTGTAGGGGAAGGTTGGGCAGTCTCTTCCTGTGCTATTTACTGCCTCTGAAAATCCATTGGGGATCAGCTATGATGCACTTCCGACCTGATGGCACACAACAGCATTATATAGTATATAATTATTATGTAATAGTAATGTTATATAATTTGCTGTAATTCTCATCTCCAAAGCCATCTTTAAGTCATTATCTTTGCTAGCAAACCTATTTTTTAAAATACACCTCTTAGTATCCTTGAACTCTTACTCGTACAAATTTGAAATTTCATTGTTTCGTTGATACTTGCCAGCTCTGCTCAGCTGCACATGAAATATTTTATTTAGAACCAGCCTTCTTTATTTCTACTACCATCATCCTACCTATCTTGTTGATATAATGGGAATCTAAAAATAACTGGAAAATGTTGTTTTTATTATTTTTTGAACACTGATTGAATGCCTTATGTAATTTTTGGAAGATTATTATAGTGCAGGACAGATACTGTTGCGTATAATCAAAACCTACCTTAGCTTGTTGTCATTTTAGAACTAAATGTGGATACCACTTTTGAATTCGGAGTTAAGGAAGATAAAATATAACAAGGCAAAATAAGAATTCTGTATGGATATTGGAGTTTAGGTGTATCTGAAAGTTCATTATTTAGAAGCTTAGAGCTTCCTTTTTTGTACTACAGTGACACTTCCTTTTTGTGTTGTATCCATATGGCTTATGAACTTTATTCAGAACTTTAAATTGTTTGTAATTGTAATGTTCTCATTTCTGTACATGTCTCTTCTACTATAGTATGAGTTGTGGTTGTTAAGTGCTGTCGAGTTGTAGACGACTCATAGTGATCCTATGAAGGAAAGACCTGAACACTTGTATAACTTTCATCGTTTCTCCACATTCATAGAGTTTCTGGAGGCAAGCTATTTCAGAAGTGGATGCCTCTCCTGCTTCCTAACATAGTATGAGTAGCTAGGTCCAAATTGAAGAACCTTGATTTTTGTATTTTTGAATGCACTGTGCACTTGTGTAACTGGAATGTTGTCCAGCCACATACAAGTGGCAGTGATGGTATATAATCATCTGTAGTGTCTTATTTTTCACAAGTAGTAATTACTGGGCTTTACATTGACCAGGATAACCCTAAAACATACCTTCTCTTGCCAAAATTATTATATAGTTCAATTGAAAGAAATTGTCAAAGTCCTGGATAAACTAAATGGAAATGGAAGATGGAAGTGGTTTCTTCACTACAGGGAAAATAAAAAGCTAAAAGAAAGTGTAAGGTAAGTTATTTATGTGTAGATTCTTCTCTTGTCCCTTTTAATCATAGGGTTACGTAGTTTGATGGGTGGAGAGGGAAAGATCTGGTGTGAAAAAACAATGTATTTGAATTTTGTAAATAAATCAATATAAATATATAAATTTAGAAAACAATTTAAAAAATTATTTTTGAAACATGTATTAGGATACAAATACAAGTGATTAAACTTGGGAGGAAACTAAGAAAAGAGGGGATTAATAATAAACACTGCATTGAAACAGATAAAGGAAAGAACTTTTTAAAAGGAATAAATGATTAGACATTATTTCTATTCTGGACAACAGTCCAGAATAAGAGTTGCATAGCAAAATGGACTGCAGGAGGGATGGAGGGGGAAGAAATTATGCAACAATAAGTGAGTTTTTTGTTTTTTCTTAAATGAACTGGGGAAGAGGGGTGGGGAGAAAAATGTGCAACAATGAATGAATGAAAATCCAGCTTTTATGTAAACTTCCATAGAAATCACAATAAAAGAGGAGAAAATACCAGTGATTAACTGAGCTGTTTACTGTGCTTTAGACGACACTGACCACTGCTCTAGGTCTGTGACAAGATAAGTTTGTGTTGCAATGTAAATCACTTACATCACAAAGCACAGTGGTCTGAAGGCATTAGATTTTCGATTTTGGTGTGGGGTTTTTTTGTTTTACTTTGGTTTGGGTTTTTTGTTTTTGTTTTTGTTTTTTCAAAACCAGGGCTTTCAAGAAATTAATCTGTGTACTTCACTGTGAGAAATGTTTCATAGGTCCATAGAAAGAATAGCACTTTAGGAGATGAATAGAAGTTGTGATGTTAGCCTGAAGTTGACTTTCTTTAGCCATTACTGTAGCCTGCTCTGGTCTTCAACTACCTTAACTGCAGACCTTTGGTCTTACAAACCATCAACAGCTGTGGAACTACAATAAGAGAAATATTGCTCCCTGGACAGCAAGACTTGAGAGAGACTGGAACGAGATTCTGGTGATGGTGGTGGAGAGAGTGTCAAGGTGTGTGTAACTAGAGGAGCCCTGAGATAAAGGCCACAGTTAAAGGTTTTTGCTAGGCTTGGCAGATAATTAAGGAGAAGCTGACTTAACAACTGGTCTCAGGCAAACCTTCCTCGATGATGAGGAAACCAGAGAATTGAATTTGTTTCTGAACTGAAACTGGAGCCTGGATTAATTGAGGAATTGTGCCTTGGGACTGCTGGGCTAAAACCTGAATTCCCCACTCTCCACCTTAATTCCCCCAGTAAACCCTATTCTCGGATTTAAAACTGTGAGCAGTCTGTGATTCAACAACAAATAAATGAAACCTTTTGCTTCTGGTGTGGGTCTAGAGGCACCATAGGACTGGGACAGTGAGTGGTTGTGCTATTCTCATACCATTTGGCCCTTTCAGAAAAATTGCTCATGTCCCTGTACCCCTATGTCTTATTTTCTGCTCTATGTTATTGTTATGTGCTGCTGAGCACCTGTGACTCATAATGACCCCATGTACTACAGCTCTAAAACCCGCCCTGTCTCATCTCATGCCCAGTCTATCTCATCTAAGGTTGTCTTCTCCTGTGCTGTCCCTCCATCCTTCCGAGCATGATGTCTTTTTCCAAGGTATGTGAGATGGAGCTTCAAAATCCTAGCCTCCAAGGAGAAACTTAATTTCGCCTTCTCCAAGACAAACCTGTTTGTTTTCTTGGCAGTATGTACTAGACTGTTCTCCAGCACCATAACTCAAAGGCATTGATTCTTCTTCTGTCATCCTTAGTCATTGTCCAGCTCTCTGATGTATAGCAAGTAATTGTGAATTACTTGCCTAGATCAGGCACCCTTAGTCTCTAGACTGACATTGTTGCTTCTCAGAACTCTGGAGAGGTCCCTGATACTGATTTTCTCAGTGCAGTTCATCTTTTCATTTACTGACTGCTGGGACTGAGAGGTTGATTGTGGAGCAGAGCAAGCTTTAATTGTTAACAACCTCAGTCTCTTCTCTATCTATCATGGTGCTGCCAATTGGCCCAGCGGTTAGAATCTTTGTCTTCTTGATGGTGAGCTTCAATCCGTATTGAAGACTATAGTCCTTGACTTTTTGCAGCAAGTGCTCAGGTCTTCTTCAATTTCAGCAAGCAAAGTTGTGTCATCTGCATATCGTAGGTTATTGACGAGTCTTCCTCCAATCTTGGTGCCACATTCCTCCTCAAAGCCAGCCTCCCAAATGATTTGTTCTGCATATACATTGAAAAGGTATGGAGACACTCCTTTCCTAATTTTGACCCATGCAGTGTTTCCAAACAGAAGTAAAAAAAGTCAAATTGAGGAGTTGTAGTTTTTCCATATAGTTTGATTTAGGCTAAGCTGCCTATGAAAAATGTGAGCCTGCCCTATTGATGCAATTTTGGATATTTATTCATATATTAAGTTTCCTGTTCTAAAAAGGATGTAAAAGTAAGATCAGGGTCTCTCCTTAATTTTATCTTTAAGCTTTTAGTGCCTCCTGTTAGTTCCAGTTCATAGTAACCCTCTACACAACAGAATGAAGCATTTAATGCAGAATCACTGTGCCACTGTGGTATCTACTTCTCCTGCCCCCATATTCCTAGGCTGATTGAGATTGCTTTGCATATAGCTACCATTGTGGTTAGGAGGTGGCAAAAACTGAGCAGCCGGGCTTCATAGAATTTTTATTTGGCTGGACAGTAGAATTACTTAAAAAGCTTACAAAAAAATTACCATACCTATGCCTCATTTCACCAGTTTTTATTTTATTTTTATTCTTTTATTTTCATTTCTTATGAGACTTTGGAGAGCAAATTAATTTTCTTTTCAGCAATTTAAAGACATTTCATTTTATTTCATGACATTGGTTGCAAACCCATCAATATAACAGTGCTCTTCCTACCACCTCCTTGCTTCCCTGTTTTCCATTTGAGGGTTGGGGTGTGTGTGTGTGTGTGTGTATGTTGTAATTCCTGCCTTTTTAGTCTTGTATTGTTGACTACATAGTTGAAGAGTGGATTCTTCCCTGATATTATTCTCTTTATAAGCCTCTCTGACCATAAGTTGGTCCTTAGGATGAGTTCAGTTCCAGGTTTGAAGGCTGTCTCAGGGACACAGTCTCAATGATTCCACAAGTATATGAGACAGTAAGTCTGGTCCTTTTCATGATGTAGAATTTTGCTCTACTTTTTTTTCCCCTCTGCCTTTCTGCCCAGGACCATCTAATCTGTTCCAAATAAGAATGATTGCTAGTGGTAGCTAGGCACCCTGCCCTTTTTTTGCTTTGAGGGTTAGTGGAGGCTGTGATTTGTGTGGCCCATTATTTCTTTGGACTGATTGTTTACTTACTATTAAAGGGTTGCAGCCTCTAAGATGCTAACTACTACACATAGCAAAGTAGGGTGTAGAACATTGGCTTTGTGGAAATAGTTAAAATAATTGACATACATTTAATTGTTCTTGAAAAACATTGATAGAGTGGGTCTTTTGAAGATGTTATCTGGGTGATCTTGTGTACTACTGGTGTTACGTCATTGATGGTCCAAGTTTAGTACCGTTTTGTGGATTTAGATCCTTCTTTTCCCTCCACCTTCCCACCATGATCCATCTGGTAATCAGCATTAATAATGTTTTCTTTCACATCCTTTTCTAAATCCACTTTGAATTTCTGACAAGTCTCTGTTAATGTACTGTGTAACTAACTATTTTTGAGTTATCTTCAGCACATTTTTACTTACATGTGATCTTACCAGTTTTGTTTAATAAATGCCACATTCTTTTAGTTCACCTTTCTTTAATGGCTAAAAATGTGGATATCTTCCAATCAGTTGGTCAGGTAGCTCTCTACCAAATGTCTTGGCGTAGATAAATGAGTGCTTTCCACATTGCTTGCTTTTGTTGAAACATCTCAATTGTTGGTATTTCTGCACATAGTGAAGCATAGTTTTTGGCCCAGGCTTCAGTGCAGCTTAGATTTCTTCTTCTTTCAGTACCATTAGTTACTGATCATATGCTGTTTCCTGAAATAACAACACCAACCCAGTTCTTGTATGGTACAGTGAAGCTGCATAATCTTTTGATACTCCTGAGTTGCTCATTGTTTTCACTATAGAATCCTTCATTGTTGCAGTGCAAGGATTGAACTTTTTTTTTAGTTCTGTTCAATTGAGAAATGTCAACCATGTTCTTTACTTTTGGTAATATTTCCTTATATTTTTTAGTTTTTCTTCTTGAATTGCCCTTTGAAACCTCCTGTTCAGCTTTTAAATGTCATCATTTTATCCATTGGCTTTTAGCAATTCAGTGTTCAAGAACAAAGTTCAAAGACTCTTCTCATATCAATTTTAGCCTTGGATTTTCTTTCCTATGATTTGATGTGGCTGACGCACTGCCTACTTGGCTAATGAGACACCTTCTCGTTCCTATACTTTTAGTGGTCTTTTGCTTTCTTCATGTTATTTCTTCTTATTATTATTATTCATACTATTTCTTCAAATTACTGTTCTATAGTTAATTTATTTTTCAGTCTTTTAATGTTAAATATGTCACATCTGTTTTTTCTAAATTTTTATTTTATATTGGTTTGCCTACAAAATTTGCAAACATTTCATACTATCCTTCATTCACATTATCTTTCATACAGTCTCATTCACTGTGTTTTTGTTTTGTGTGGTTTTTTTTAATTTATTTTAATAATCTTAGTGAACATTTACAGAGATTTTGGATTTCCATTCATTCATTGCTGCACTTCTCTCCCCACCCAGCCCCCCCACCCACCCACCCAGTTCGCTCCTCTTTGAAAAGTAAAAGAAAAACTCCCTCCCTGGTACACAATCCCCCTGCACCCCTCCCACCCACCAAGTACATTCCACTATGCAATCATTCACTGTGTTTTATAAAATTAATCACCATTGGGGGAGCTCTGGTGGCCTAGTGGCAAGGAGCTGCAACTACAATCCCAGAGGCACACGGTTCGAATCTACCAGATGCTCTGCCGGGGAAGGAGGGACAATCTCCTCCTGTACCAGTCAGATCTGATTTGACGGTACATGCACACAAAAATTAAAAAAAAAAAAATAATCACCATTGAAGTTAATGCCCACCACTACCCCATCTTTTCAGATCCCTGCCATATGGTTCTCATTTCCTTTACCCCCTCCCTCTACCCACTGAATTGTGTGACCCCATTCCCCTCCGCACACTTTCCTCCCTTGAGCCCCATACACGTTTTACTAGTTATCCTTCTGTTTTTACAATAATCTTATTTTTTTAAAATCAGCCTCGCAAATTATGGACCGCACGATCCTCATTCCATTCATTCTAATACCTACAACTTCTTCTGCAAGATAGAAAATGAAAACTTAATTTTTTTTATATCGTTTTACATTGGTTTGCATACACAGTTCATATACATTATGTTTCTCACTATCCTTCATTCACATTGTGTTCTAGTCATTCTCATTATGTTTTCTAAAATCAGTCACCACTGAACTATGCCCATTACCCTTCCTTTCTAGGTTTCCTCCAGATCTTTACCATTTCCTTTACATACACACCCCCTGTCCTCCACTCACCGAATTTTCCCCTTGTGCCCTTTGATCCCAATACATGTTTTACTAGTTATCCTTCTGTTTTTACAATGATGGTCCTATTCAGCATTTGTCATCATGAGACTGATTTAGTTGACTGAGTATAATGCCTTCCAGTCTCTCTCAAGTTATATAGTAATTTCTAGAATCATTGCTCCTGAGTGCTGCGTAGGTTTTCATTGTATATTTGTACCAATTTTTCTCAATCCATTCGATTGTTTTGAACATTTGGCCTATTTCCATGTTCTTACGATTACCAATAATGTTGCTATGAACATTTCTGTACAAATCTCTGTGTCTCAGTTCTAATTTCTTTTTTTTTTTTTAAAATTTTTATTTTATTATTTTTGTGTGAGTGTACTGTCAAATCAGATCTGACTGGTACAGGAGGAGATTGTCCCTCCTTCCCCGGCAGAGCATCTGGTGGATTCAAACCGTGCGCCTCTGGGATTGTAGTTGCAGCTCCTTACCACTAGGCCACCAGAGCTCCCCTAGTTCTAATTTCTTAGAGATAAATTTCTAGGAGTCAATTAGCAGGGTCATATGGAATTTCTGTGTTCAGCTTTTTTTTGGGGGGGGCTTTTTTTTATATACCAGCTTGTTTACAAAATTCAAATACATTGTTTTTCAGACCAGAATTGCCATTTCACAATCCTACCACCACTAATATATGAAAGTTCCTATCCACATCCTCTGCAATATTTATTACTAGCTTCCCTGCTAATCATTGCCACTGCTACTATGGTGAACATGGTATCTCATTGTAGTTTTAGTTTGCATTTCTCTTACTGCCAGTTATTGTGAGCATTTCTTCGTGTATCTGTTGACCATTTGAATATCTTCCTCTGTGAAAAGTCTTTCCATATCTCTTACCCATTTTTAATTGGGTTGTCAGTCTTTTTCTTGTGGAGACCCTATAGGATTCTGTAAATTTTTGTTGTGACACTCTTGTTTGAGATGGTATTGACAATGCCTTTTCCTAGTCAGTAGGTTTTCTTTTTGCTCCATTTGAAAAAGTTTTTGATACACATAGGGATTTAATTTTTAGAAGGTCTACGTCATCAATTTTATCCTCTCCTAGTTGTGTATTTCTGGCTGTATTTGATAGCCTCTTTAATACCATAGGCGAGGCCTTCTATGCTTGGTCCTAATTTGTTCACATCTATTTTTGATATAGTCTTTACATTCAGGTGGGATATAGATACTAAGTATTATATTTTGGATCTCATCGATTTGCTTTCATTTTATTCAATTTATATGAGCAATTGATGATTTCTTCCTCGGTCTGAGGCAGACCCAGCTCCTAGAAACCATTAACTAAGCAAAATTAGGAAACCTGTTTAGGGCAGGTCTAGGCGTAAAAAGACACAAAGTAAGCGAAAATACAGAACCCATTTAAGGCAGGCCCAAGTCCAAGAAAACGTTGTTGTTAAGTGCTGTGGAGTTGCCTGCGACTCAGCAACCCTATGTACAACAGCCCTAAACCCTGCTCTATCCCAAGCCTTATTATATCCAACACACCTATTCCCATTATACCAGTCATCAAATCAATCCACCTCATTGAGAGTCATCCTCTCCTGCGCTGTCCCTCCACTCTCCCAAGCATGATGTCCCTCTCCAAAGACTTATCCCACCTTTCAGTATGTCCAAAGTATGTCAGATGAAGCCTCAGAATCCTTGCCTCCAAGGAGCAGCCTGGCTTCACCCTCTCCAGGATGAACTTGTTTGTTCTCCTAGCAGTCCATGGTATATTCAATACTCTTCTCCAGTTCCACAGCTCAAAGGCATCAGCTCTCCTTCTATCATCCCTAATAATTGTCCAGCTCTTTGATACAAAGTAAGTAATTGCAAAGACCATGGCCTATATTAAAAACACCTTAATCTCCAGCCCGACATTATTGCTCTTCAGTACTTTGAAGAGGTCTCTGACAGCAGAATATCCTAATGCAATTTGTCTTTTAATTTCCTGGCTGCTTATACCAAGAGTGTTGATTGTGGAGCCAAGCAAACTAAAGCTGTTAACAATCTCAATCTCTTCACCATCTATCATGATGCTGCCAATCGGCCCAGTGGTGAGAATCTTTGTTTTCTTGATGTTGAGTGTCAGTGCATATGGAAGGTTGCAATACTTGACCTTCTGCTTCTGGTCCTCCTCAGTTTCATCAAGCAGGGTTGTGCATTCTGCATAATGCAGATTGTTGATGAATCTTCCACCAATCTTGACACCACACTTCTCCTCATAGAGTCCAGCCTCCTGGATAATCTGTTCTGCATACAGGTTGGAAAAGTTTGTAGATAGGACACATCCCTGACGTCCACCCTTCCCAATTTTGAATCATGCATTGTATCCTTGCTTTGTTCTAACAACTGCCTCCGGGTCCAAGTATAGGTTTTACATTAACATGATCAAGTGTTCCGAGATTTCCATTCTACTGAAAGTCAGCCACAGTTTATTATGATCCTTTGCATAATCAATGAAACATATGTAGACTTTCCTCTGATACTCCCTGCTTTAAGCCAAGATCCATCTAACATTAGCTACAATATCCCTAGTACCACAACCCCTAGCTAAGCAAAAATAGGAAACCTTTTTAGCAGACTTGATCCCCAGAAGCAGTGACAGGCTAACAATTCTAACCATGTAAAGAAAATATAAAGAACATAAAAACTGGTCCAGCATCTAGGGGGTTGGCTGACCTTAAACCCAATGAGGGAATTTAACCTATGATCTTTCTCTCTGAACTGACTTTAAAGCTCATTTGCCCACAGGGTTTAACTAACCAGTCATAATGTATATGTAAAAACTAGACAATAGAAAAGAGCCTGTATAGAGAACATTTGGCATTCGGGGATCCTGACCCTTAAGAGGCTGTGATCTCTGTCCTCTGTCTGCTCTCCCCATGGACGATAAAATCTTCCTTGCGTCACCAAAAGAGCTTGTAGCACTCTTTCTTTCCCCTGGACAGGTTGGTTTCTTGAAACCCCAAGTCTTGTTCTGACTGATGTTACTGAGCTTCACCATGGTCTCTTTCACAGGTGGTAGTTAATATGATTTCTGCGTGGTTTTAGGTTTTACACCTATTTTTTCATTGGTGGATGGATTAATTTTGGGTTCTCAATTTTGAACTCAGAAAATGTGACTCAACACTTTCTGCACCAGCAGTCAGGAAATCAAGACACATTACATTAGGAAAGTCAGGGACCTCTCCAAGAGTGCTGAAGAGCAGAGATGTCAGACTAGAGACTAATGTGTGTCTGATCCAGGCCATGGTCTTTATAATTGCTTACTATGTATCACAGAGTTGGACATCAGCTAAGGATGACAGAAGAGTCGATGCCTTTGAGTTATGCTAGAGAAGAATATTGAACTCACCAGTGGACTGCCTGGTTTATCCAAGAGAGGGTAAAGCCAAGTTGTTCTTTGGAGGAAAGGATTTTGAAGCTCCATCTCACATACTTTGGGCATGTTGCATGGGACCGATCCTTAGAGAAGGACATGATGCTTGGAAGGGTGGATGGACAGTGCAGAAAAGGAAGATTCTGGATGAGATGGATTGACACAGTAACTGGGGTAGTGGGGTTTAGGTATTTTGGAGACAGTGAGATTAGTTCATTATAGGGCAGGGTTCAGAGCTGTTGTACCATGGTTGCTGATACACATAGCAAGAGCAATTACAAAGGAAAACTTTGTTTTCCTTCTTCAGTATCATCCCTTTGCTTATGTGAGGTCACTTTCTTTTCCGTATGAAGTTGATGAGTACTTTTTCCATTACTTTAAGAAATGATGATGTTTTCTGGATCAGGATTCTCATTTTCACAATATCTTATGGATTTCTAATTTATATGTCTTTCGAGGTTTCTTTTAATAGTGTTTTATCATTTTCTCTCTATAGGTATTTTGCATATCTGGTTGTCTCTATTTGTAAATCCTTCATCTCAGATAAGTATTATAAATGACTTTATTTTCCTTCTTTTCAGAGATCCCTTAGTTATTGTAGAGGAATCTGACCCATTTTTGTTGATCTTGTACCCTGCCGTTTTACTGAACAGTCAGTTAGACCCAGTAATTTTCTTGCTATTGTAGAGGAATCTGATTCATTTTTGTTGATCTTGTACCCTGCCGTTTTACTGAACAGTCAGTTAGACCCAGTAATTTTCTTACTGTGCCTTTGGGTTTCTCTGATTACATAAGATCATATCATCTGCAAGTAGTAGTATTTTTATTACCTTTTTGCTAATTTAGATGCATTTTATTTCCTTTCATGTTTATTGCTTTAGATAGAACTTTCCTTACAATACTGAATAGGAATGGTGATAAAGGACCGCCTTGTCTGATTCCCAGTCATAAGAAAAATGCCTTCCTTACTCTGTCTCCACCAAAAATAATGTTGACGGTTGATTTTGTCTATAATCTTAAGTCAAGGAATTTTCTGTCTGTTCCTATTTTGTTGAATTTTTATCAAGAATTTAATTTTGTCAAATGCCTTTTCTGTATTAATCGTGATTTTTTTAAATAAGGGTTTATTATACTGAATATTTTCTAATGTTGAACCATCATACGAGGTGTCAATCCCACTTTATTGTGGTAAATGAGTTTTTGGATATGACGATGGATTTTATGGCTAGGATTTTTTTTTTTTTAGAATTTTTGCATATACATTTATGAAAGATTTTGGTCCATGAAACTCTTGTTGAGAGGCATCTTTGCCTGCCTATATGGTATTAGGATTATATTTGTCTCATAGCCTGAGTTCAGGGGTATTGCATTATTCTTTGTAATCTGAAATAGTTTTAATAGAATTGATGTCACCTCCTCTTTGAAAGTTTGGTAAAAGCCATTGGTGAAGCCATCTGGGCCAGGACATTTTGTTTGTTTGTTTTATGGCCTGTTGTTTTGTGTTTTAATGACCTATTCAGTGGATCCTTCTGTGATGATGTTTTTATGTGCACAGTAGCTCTGAACCCTGCTCTGTTCTGTCTCAGACATGCCTAACCCAGTTATTGTGTTACTCCATTTCATCTGGAGTCTTCCTCTCCTGCACTGTCCCTCCACCCTTCCAACCATGATGTCCTTCTCCAAGGACTAGTCCCTCCTGGCCACATGTCCAAGGTATGTGAGACAGACTTTTAAAATCTTTGCCTCTAAGGAGCAGCTTGTTTTCACCCTCTCACAACAGACTGTTAGTTCTCTTGGTAGTCCATGGTATGTATGTTTAATACTCTTCTCCAGCACCACAACTCAAAGGCATTGATTCTTCTTTTATCTTTGGACATTGTCCAGCTCTCAGATGCGTAACAAGTAATTACGAAGACTTTTGCCTGAATCAGGCGCATCGTAGTCTCTAGACTGACATTTTCAGCACTCTGGAGAGGTCCTTGACAGCAGATTTTCCTAATGCCGTTTATCTTTTGATTTCCTGATTGCTGGTGTTGATTTTGAACCTGAGCAAGCTGAAATTGTTAACAGTTACAGTCTCTTTTCCATTTATCATGTTGCTGCT
>NW_006399855.1:11942049-11944405 GCF_000299155.1 Elephantulus edwardii | reverse complement strand
CGCGCTGCGTCGCCCTCGCGCTGCTGTCTTCTTGATATTGTGGTAGATTTGTCTAATTTTTTTACCTCTGAAAGGTGTTTTTTATAGGCATTAAGATTCCAAAATTCTCTATTTCCTCTAAATTTTCAAATTTGATGGAGTATAGTTTTTTAAGCCGTAAAGTAATGTGGAGTCAACTGTAACTCATAGTAAACCTGTGAACTACACATCAAAACTTGACTGTGTCCTGCACCATCCTCACGTGCTCTGCTCTGACCTGTTGCTGCAGTCATTGTGTTCTTTACCATGTTTTCTCATTTATCATTTCCTTGAGTCTTTTTCTTTTTTATGCTGTCCCATCTTCTTTTCCTAAGATGATATCCTTTTATAATGATTGGTGCCTCCTAACTACATGCTCAAAGTAGGTGAGATGTTTACACTTTTTCCAAGACAGACTTATTTATTGTCAGTTCAAAATATATTCAGTAATCTTCACCAGCATTCCAATTCAAAGGCTTCAGTTCTTAGGAGGTGTATATGGGGGTGGGAGTTTGTGTTTTCTGGTCTTCTTTTTTTGTTATAGGTTTTGTTATTTTTTGTGAGAAAAATTCATATTTAGAATTAGGCAGCTAGACTCAGATTAGGTGATCCCAATTTTGTTGGCAATATGCTAAGCATCATAGAAGCATGTTGAACATAATAGACGGATCAGTGTCATAAAGCTGCTCCTCAGCTTGTTTGATCTGGTGCTTGTTGATCTTGATATCCACAATGAACATAGTTGTATTGCTATGTTTTATCCTTTCCGTGGTTGAGTCAGTGGTCAGGGCACTTGATAATGGCATAGTGGTCAGCTTTTTTCCTGGGGGTGCCTTTTTGGGGACATTTGGACTTTCTTTGGAGTCTTCGTGTCTTGGACCACTGGAAGGTGGGCAACATGCAGATCTTTTTGTAATGATGGATGCTTTTCAGGACTGCCACCTTGGCCATTAACACCCTTGTTTGGCTTCAGTTTTGGGAGAGGCAGGGGTTTCCTTCTTCACTTCCAGTTCCATGTATGTTGTAGAGAATCCATGTCCAGTTCCACCTAGTGTCTGTGTTGTAGAGAATCTGGACTACTTGCTAGTCCACCATCTTATCCAGAAGTCTTAAATAACCTAGACAAAGTCCCTATTAAAGATAAAACCAAACTACAAAAATCACCCAGGATCAAATTTTGTGATTTTGGTGAACATTAACAGAGAAACTGGTTTTTCATTTATTGATTCATACACCTTTTTCTCCCTTCTCCCAGTTCAATTTGTCCCGTTCCAGATTGTTGTCATATACATAACACCTAATAATTCCTTTCAGGTTGACCTTCCCTTCATCTGTTCCAGTGCAGTGTTCATAATCTATTTTTTCCTCCCCACTCTTTCTAACCTTGATAAGCATCCTATTTTTTGTAACAGTGCTCTTTTGCAATATTTGTCTTTTGTGACTGAAATGACCATTTGTCCCTGCTATCCCACTACTGAGAATATACCCTAAAGAAATCAGAGCTGTGACACAAATCAATGTATGCAAACCCATGTTTATTGCAGCACCAGTCACAATAGCAAATAGTCTAAATGCCCATCAGCAAATGAATGGAGTAACTGGTAAATTCACACAGTGAAATATTACAGAGCACTGAAAATCAGTGGACCTGTAACACCACACAACTGGATGAATCTTGAAGACATTATGCTGAGTGAAATATTTCAGTCACAAAAGGTCCAAATAGGCAAACTCCTTTAAATATGAGGGTTTGTTACTGTGTTTTTTCTGTTCCTTGACTGAAGAGAGCTAATGCCTACCGGTTTCTTTCAAATCAAGTTATCAAAAGAAGGGAAAATTTTGTCTAGTACTTCAAACAAAAAAAAAATTATTTCATAACCTGTTATTAAATATATTATTTGGGGCATTGTTTATGGTTTTAAATCAATTAATTTGATTCAGCAATATACCAAGGGGTAATTAATACCTCTCTACTGATTGTGCTTCTACTCTAGAACGTTTATCTTTAAAATGAGTGTCACTTTCTGTTTACCATGCTGCTTTAAAAGAAAACAAACCTTGAATAGATGACATTTAAAAATGTGACTCATGACATCTTTTAAATACTGCTAACTACACCCTTTACTTAGAAGATAAGCTTTACTGGAAGAATAGTAAAAAATAACAAAATGGTAGGAGCAGAACAGAGGTATCAAGGAAAATAAGGAGTATAAATGACCAAGGAGATCACAGACGAATTAACTAGAACGGTAAGGGGTGATGTCTGCTTCAGTAATAAGTAGGCAAGTTAAAGCTCTTAGATTTATATATACATATGCAATATTCTTAAGTATAAATG
>NW_006399855.1:11915409-11935825 GCF_000299155.1 Elephantulus edwardii | reverse complement strand
CTCCTCTGGAGTTCCGCAGTAGGTGGCTGGCTGTTGTTCTTCCCGGGTCTCTTCCGGGTCCCTCTGGCGGCGTTCCCCCGTCTGGCGGCGGCGTTCCCCGGTCTGGCGGTGGCGTTCCTCCTTCTGGCGGCGGCGTGCGTTCCCCCGGCTGGCGGCCTCGCCCTTGCGCTGCCTCGCCCTGCATTTCAGAATTTTGAGTAAACAGAAATATTTGTATAACTATTGACATTTCAAACTGCACCAGTCTGTAATTATGTAATAAAGATTGAAAATATCATTTTATCCTTTGACCTTTTGAATTTATCTAAAATTAAATTTTTAAAAACCACTCAAAAGGTTATGGATGTGAAGAATATTAATATTCACAAAACAAATGTAAAATACTAAAAAGGTAAAAGCAATAAAAAATTTTAAAAAATTAAATAGTCTTTGGAATTACTTACTATGCATCAGAAAGCTGGACAATGACTAGGGTTGATAGAAGAATTGATGCTTTTGAGCTGTGGTGCTGTAGAGGAGTGTTAAATATACCATGGACTGCTTGGAGAACAAACAAGTTCATCCTGAAGAGGGTGATGTCAGGCTGCTCCTTAGAGGCAAAGATTCTATGAAGCTTCATCTGACATACTTTGGACATGTTACAAGGTGGTATCAGTCTTTGGAGAGGGACAGCGCAAGAGAGGAAGACCCTCAGTGAGATGGATTGATTCAGTCACTGGGGTAATGTGGATAGGTCTGTCAGAGACATTAAGATTGGCAAGGGATAGAGCAAGGTTTAGGGCTGTTGTACATAGGGTTGCTATGAGTAATAGGTGACTCAACTTCACATAAAAACAAGCAATAGACATAGGGTCTATGATAGATATTTTTTAACATTTATAGAAAATACTGCCATATAAAACTTATAGTTAAGCCATATAAAATAAAAATCTGTGCACTCCCGTACATTCACACATTGTTAAATTTTGCAACACTGAAAAATAAGATTTGTGAAACACTGTGTAACTTGGAAACAATCTAGAAGTCATTTTGCTAAGTGAAATAAGTTGGTCACAGAGGATAAGTATAAGGGTACAATTGTGACAATCTAGGGAGAGGTTTTCATACAGATGAGACCATTCTTGTATGGCTACCAGAGAGGGAGAAAAGGAATGGATATTAAGCACCTACTGAGATGGTGAAGGGAAGTGGGAAGGACAATATGGAATGGGCGCTTTGTACATTGGAATTAATGTTATGGAACGAAATGTGTATGAATAATTGGAAACTTTAACTCAAAGCCAAATAAAAAGTTGTTTTTTTAAAAAAAAAATCCTGTGCACAGTGAAGAGGAAGATAAAAAAAGTCCCTGTCAAAAACTGTGTACACTATGATTCTGATCTTGAAGTTTATATATGCTAAGGGAATGTCCTAGAAGGACAGCCACCATTGTTAGTAACATTTTTATCACTAGAGTTTGGAGAAAGATAATTCAGGCCATGGTCTTGGCAGTTACTTACTATGCATCATAGAGCTGGACAATAACTAAGGATGTCAGAAGAAGGATCAATGCCCTTGAGTTGTGGTGCTGTAGAAAAATGTTGAACATATTGTGGACCATCAGAGAACAAAAGGTCTGTCTCAGAGAGTGTGAAATCAGTTTGTTCCTTAGAGGCACATAGCAGGAGGAGGGATCAGTCCTTGGTGAAGGACATCACATTTGGAAGAGTGGAGGGACAGTGCAGGAGAGGAAGACCCAGCATGAGCTGGAGTGATACAGTGATTGAAATAATGGGATTAGGTGTGTTAAAGACGATGAGATTGGCTTAGGATAGGGCAGTTTTCAGAGCTGATGTACTTGAGGCACTGAGTCACAGGTGACTCAGTGGCACATTAACAACATGAAGCTAACAAACTGGGATTCCTTTCATAATTTTTTTTATTAATTTTAATGAACATTTACAGAGAATTTGGATTTCCATTCATTCATTGCTGCACTTCTCTCCCCGCCCAGCCCTCTCCCCCCACCCCCCAGGTAGCTCCTCTCTTTCAAATGTAAAAGGAAGACTCCCTCCCTAGTACACAATCCCCCTGCACCCCTCCCACCGCCCCAAGTACATTCCACTATGCAACCTTAATTGTGGACTCTTGTGATAACCATAATACCCTATCATACATCGCTTTTATTCAGTCCCTCATCTGTTTCAGTGCAGTATACACAATTTATCCAATTTTTCTGTCTTACCCCCACCCTGATATCAGTCCCATTTTACAGCAGTGGCACCATGCAATATTTGTCCTTTTACAACTGAGATATTTCACTCAGCATAATGTCCTCCAGGCTCACCCATTTTGAATAATACTTCATGAGTTCCTTGTTTTTCAATGCAGCATAGTATTCCTTTGTGTGGATATACCACAGCTTCTCTATCCATTCATTTGTTGATGGGCCCTTAGGTTGCTTCCAACTCTTTGGTATTGTAAACAAAGCTGCGATAAACATGGGTGTGCATATATCTGCTTGGATGTCAGTTATGGTCTCTTTGGGATATATTCCCAGTAGTGGAATTGCTGGGTCAAATGGTATCTCTATTTGCAACTTTTTGAGAAAGCGCCATATCACCTTCCACAATGGTTGCACCATTTTACATTCCCACCAACCGTGAATAAGGGTTCCAGTTTCTCCACAACCTCGCCAGCATTTGTTGCTTGCTGTTCTGTTAAATTTTGCTATTCTGACGGGGTGAGATGATATCTCAAAGTTGTTTTCCTTTCATAATTTTCAAGAAATTAGAAGTGATCTGATCAAAACATGAGGGTTGGACTGAAAGGTATGGGTCCCTTGTTTTATATATATGGTATAGTATGGTCCACAGGAAATGGATCAGACTTTCCAATAAAAAATTAGATGGTAACTCTGTACTTACATATGAGATCTCTTGCTTGGAATTTAAAATCTGTGTGTGTGTGTGTGTGTGTGTGTGGACCGTCAAATCAGATCTGACTGGTACAGGAGGAGATTGTCCCTCCTTCCCCGGCAGAGCATCTGGTGGATTCGAACCGTGTGCCTCTGGGATTGTAGTTGCAGCTCTTTGCCACTAGGCCACCAGAGCTCCCAAAAATCTTTATTAATATAAAGAGAAATTATAGTTGTGATGTTTAAAGCAATTCATTGGTACACAAATACTGTCAGAGCAGTTTGTCCTCAGAGCAGATCTTAGGCGGGGGGCTCTTCAAACTTCTAAGAATTACTGATATTGAAAACATTCCTTGAATGTGACTAAGTGTTATGTGGTTCATTAAGATTTATTTCGATTGTCCTAGGACATAGGTAATCATGTGCTATTAAAGTAGAATGATTGATTTATTTTGGTATCTTTAGAATAATGGTTTCATTATGTGTATTAAGAATCCAGAAAAGAATTGTCAGGGAAAGTATGAAAAATTAGATTTTATCTGAAGCACCACCACCTTGATTCAGAGGGAGGAAAAGACCTCCTCCTAATGGCCACAGCTGAGGACAGTAGTAGCAGGTGGGTAATCTTGAATAGAAAAATACCGTTTTTCAGATCAGCATGCATGCACAAAGCTTAGATCAAGTACATAAATCATTTCATGACTCAGTTTTCATTCAAGTAAATAAAGCGATGTGCACATACACACTAGAAATACTTGCACATTATCTTTAGCCCTGTATCTGCTGCTATTCCTTGTTATGTATTTCACACTTAAAATAAGAACAGAATATTATTATTTACAGTTAGAAGAATTTCTGAAAAATTTTTAAAGGATTTTTATCACATCTTTTTTTCCTATAACACATGCCATAATGCTCAGTATTTGCTGATTGAAGCTGATTAGTTTGTGCTTTGAAAGTCATGTTTATGCCCATTAACTTCTCATCTATAGAACAGTGATGCTACCAATTAGGAGGCCAATTGTGTCGAAGTAGAATGTCAAAAGGGAAACTCAGAAGTTTCAATGTTTTTACAAAAATGTGTTAAGAGTGTTAAGTAGTAAAGACAATTTAGAAATAATTGAAAGCTAAGATTTAGTAGAAAATTAACTGTCATTATATATAGAATCTTAATTTGATTAATATTTTTGTGTATTTTCCAGAGTGGATTCAATTGCCCATAAAAAGAACTTAATAGTGAAGTCCTCTCAGAGTGCAAATATAATTGAATTTCTTCATTATCACCAGTGCGATTCTCGTTCCTCAAGAAAAGCGGAAAACTTGAAATGTTTGTTAAACTTGCAAATTCAGCACATTGAAGCCAGGTTTGCTGTCTTCCTAACAGGTAAATTCACAGCACAAGTTCTACCTCACATTCACTTTCAGCTGAAAGGTCAGTTCTAGAAATGTCCCTCCCAAGCATTGAGTACCTAAGATGAATCTGTCCAACTACTGGAAACCAAGAGTAAACTTTTAACCCAAATTTTGAAAATTCTACCCAAGACTGGGATTGAAGAGTTTTACATGTGAGTTTTATCTGTCAAGAGTCCTGATCTAGTTCTTTCCATTAGGCTTAATCAACTCCTACCAGTATTTATCGAATTTTTTTCTTAGCTGTGTCATATTTTGTGTGAATTCTGTTCAGGCTTCTCCCAGTAAAGCAATGACTGTAACTGTTGACAATGTGGCTGGAAGTACCAGATTGTGTAACTTGAATTAGACACCTTTTCATTTATATTAGTCCACGCAAGACTTTTTTTTTTTAATGAAAGGTTTTGGTGTTTTAAAATATCTTTTATTTCCTTTTTACAGACAAACCTACAGTCTTCAGAGAAGTATTTGAAAACAGTGGAATTCTTGTTACAGATGTAAATAACTTCATTGAAAATATACAAAAAGTAGCAACTCCATTTAGGAGTAGCTATTGGTAAGAATACCTTTACCTCTTCCACTTTAGTGGAACTGTTAGCAGGTCTTGGGTGGGCATCTATGACAGCAACAAATTATTTTAAAATTCTTTACCTTCTAGATCATGCTATATAAAAAAATGGGGCATAATTTCTGTATACTGAAAGTCTGGTATAAACTGTGTATTTGAGTATCAGTTACTCATTTTTAACCTAAAGATGTGTTATGGTTTTAGTTGGCCCGTATTTCCTGGCCTTATAGTAAGCAAAGCCATTTATAGTAATTCTTGGAAGATGCAATTATTGTCAATTTTGTTTATCCAGGTGATTCAACTGCAGCTTTCAAAACATGGATGGCAAGATCAACAAATTAGTATTTTCACTTTTCTTTGGAAAATTTTGAAATACAATATGAACTGTCAATTTTGAAATACAATATGAACTGTTTTATTTGAAAACTTTTAAAAATGAAATGTTTTACGTAAGAAATGCTTTCTTTCTTTATTTTGGAAAAATGTTTGACTTCACAGTGGCACAGAGCTGGGTTGCAGTTATTATTTTCATTTTAAACAGAATGCCTTCAGAGCTACTGAACTAAATAATATTTAAATTTATGGTTTACTTAGTTGAAGTAAAAGTTAAACCATACCAGTATGGTATATATAATAATAATGCACATAATGGTTTGTTTTGAAAGTTTTACCACTTTTGTAAAAACTGTAATTATATACTAATTCATTTGCTATTATTCAAACAACATTTAACACTACAAAACCTTTTTCTCTAATGGTACAGATTTCTAAATTGTCATTTTTCACAATCAACCTTGAGGAATAAATCTTATATTTATGGTATTAGGAATAATTTTTACAGTAACCTTTAAAACTCAAAGCCAAGCCAAAAAAAAAATTTGTAGTATCTATTTGGAACAAAGATTTTTTTTTTTAAAACAAAATTTGTTTTCTTTTTTAATAAAGACATCTGGGGGAAAAAATCATTCAGTGGTTTTTGTATTAACTCCACCACAACTAATTTTAGGCTATTTAGTGACCCATTTCTGTTGCTTTGGCCTTGCTGTTTGTCATTGCCATAGACCTGCCCACTGCGTCTGGGACACCATTACCTCACTAACTCAGATAAAGGAAATCTTAAGTAATTTTTCACTCATTCTTAAGAGGTTTTATTAATGACTTATATATGGAGACTTAAGTCAAACTGTCCACTTCGTAGATAATTCCTCTCTACTAAATGAAATTTTTAAGTCTCAGAAGGACTGGTGCTTTGCTACTATAGTTGGTACTATATATTTGCATAGGAACTTGTTAATTTTTCACCCTCTTGTTGTCCATGAGGTCAGCTGCCAAAACCCACTTCTGGTTAGTTGGTTCCAGCTCCCAGTGACCCTTAAATGAAAGGGTGTTTCCAAGGCTCTGAATGAATCTTTATCTACATGGACCACCTCACTTTTCTTCTGCAGAGCAGCTTAGCTGCCTGGAGTCAAACCAATGGCAGAGCCAACCAAACTGCCAGGCTTCCTTATAAGAATAAATAAGGCCATAAATGTACTTGGTTTATTTATGCTGAATTAATTATAATTTACTAAGGAAAAGGAAACATTAAGTACTTAGCTACCTGTCAGCACTTACTGCTTTTAAATGTTCTTATTTCTTTTCTCCCCGAAAGTCTTCCAAAATCCATAATCTTCCATTTCCATAGCCAACATTAATTCTAACTGTTCTTGAGACTGTGCCTAATTGTCACAGTACCTACTGACCAGGCACATAAGTGTCAGTAATAAACTGAGTAGTATGCATGTATGAAAATACTTTTCTAGTTCATAATTTTTAAGGATTATGTATGAAAAGGGAAAAGCTTGCTGAATTTTAGTTTCATTGTGTAGCTTAAACAATGGGAATACTTGAAAGTGTCTGGCACATATTTGGTTAATACTACTAGGGAGATGTTGCTGACATCTAGGAAGTAGAGCCAGAGAAGCTGTGAAACATCCTACTTTACAGCAAAGAATTATGCCACCCAGAGTTCAAAGAATGTGAGGGTGGGAAAAAGCAAAAATTTTTCTTTAAGCAAATAGTTAGTCTCACTATTCAGTCTAAGAAAATAGTTAAAATGTCCTTATTCATCTGTGGTAAACAATAGCTTATATACAGTGAGACAAGACTTTTCCAGTAAAACTTACTTCTAAATATAGAATAAATTACTTGAAAGCATGACTGAAAAGATGTGTAATTATTATTACAGTGTTAAGAATATAATTTGGGGTATACTTAACAGTGAAGCCAGTGGCAGTTGCTTTTTAAACCATCCAGTGAGAAGTATGTCCATACTCTTAGCTACTAGCCATGTGCAGTATAAAGTTTTCAGCTCTGTTGAAGATACATTTAATAGCACTGAGCTACTGCCGTGCCTAATTAATTTTTAAATGATTAAGACACAAAAAGGCCAATAGGGCAGGGTAGTGGTTTTCCAGAGTTGGCTTTATTTTGCAGTACAGAAATCATTTGGAGCCATTCTGAGAGAGGCATCACTAAAGCTTAGGCTCTGTCAAATCAATACTGCATTGCAGCTTGGTCCAGTGAAGAAGCCACCCCTGGGATACAAAGATGCTTCGACTGTTCACCTGCTTGATGATAGGTTACTTTACCCTTTTCTCTCACCAGTTTTATTAGATTAAAACTGTATGGAGCCATTAGTCAGACAAGCTTCCCCCAAATGACCCCCTAAATCAGGAGTTTGGTTAGAATTCTGTGCCCACATAGACCAAATTTGTGGCTAAGCACTTTGGGCACTGTCTTAATACCTGAAATGACACCAAATGTAGTGACATGGAAAACATTAGGAATACTGCCCCACCCATAATAACAGAATGTTAAATTTAGAATCTCCTTTATGTTAAGAGCACATGGCACACAAATGTACTGATACAGCTCTTGAACAGCAGAAGCACATAACTGCAAAGGCTACACTGATTAAAATATATACTGTATCGAGATCTCTGTTATCAGTATCACAATGTTTAAAAACTGATTTTGGCAGAGGCAGGGGTATTACTTGTTAAACAGAATATGGTAACTGGCCAATTCTGAACAGCCACTCCATGAAAAGTTAATACATGATATTAAAGAGATAAAGGGGAGGGATATTTTATTGGTGTAGTACTCTCTCCAATCTTTCAGTTTTGATTATAAAAGCAGGCCTTAGAATATTGATTTCATACAATATGCATTATTTGCCAAATTTCAAATTTGTTCTGATTAGCTAATAAGTAAGTACTGCTGTTAGTCTTCTCCATAGATGTCATTTTTCTTGCGCTTCATTTCTTCAAAGTCAAACTCTGATCCCGTCATCCTTTTATAGATGTCTTTAATGTCATCACAGGTTGTCTCAAAGTGAGTTGTAGCATCATAAGTGCGGGAAATAAAAATCTGAAAATAGAGTGGCAAAGGCTTATGAATATTTAGGGATGTCCTCTCCCCAGTAAAGCCTGAAAATATTAACTTGTCTCCACACTCACCTGGCTTTCTGTTCCCAAATCTACTGGTACAAGGAGGTCACTGATACTTACAAATCTAGAAGGGGAAAACAATTAGGCAAGTTAGTATAAACCACTGCTTTGTTTGAATTTCAAAACCCAATGGATAAAGACTGGTAGGGATAGTCTTTAAAATCAGGATCACACACAGCAGCCTATGGCTGCTTTATTATTCTGGTGTCTACTCCATAAAGGAGACAAAATCAAAGGCTTAAGTTTGTAATTTAGTTGATTTTAATATGAATACATCACTTACTTCTGTTCAATTGGTTCCAAGAGTTCCAAAGCTGGTCTGATTTCTTTCTCTGGTTCCTTGGTTTCCACAGTTGTACTAACTATGGCGATATATTTTCCTTGTGCTGCCACATTGTGTGCAGAAGAAATCATGCAAACATAGATATCTAAAAAGAAGTGAAATTGTTACTTCCTAATGTTGGTAATCCTTAAACATTTGTACACTTGCGTTCCATGTGAAATAGGCAGTACCATCTAAGCTTAAAATCTGTATGGAGGCTAAAAGACTCATATAGAATAGTTATAGGTTTAGGTGGCCATGAATTAATTACTGGACCCTTCATATCTGTGCCATAGTATGACAAGCTTAGCCAAAGCTACAAAAGGGTTTAGTAAAGTAATACAAAACTTCAGATAAGTGAAACTTTAAGGAACTCTAGTGGTTAATATGCATCTCACAGACAATAAGAGCAAAGAAAAATGAATGTATTTGAATTGTGGTATTGGGATAGCCCATGCGAGCTCTGGTGGTTAAATAATAAGGAATGGCACTGCCAACACAAAGATAAAGGTTTTATTCCATCAGACGCTCCATAGAAGAAATATGAGCAACTTCCTCCTGTGTGATTAATTTCCCATGAAAACCCACAGGAGGGTCAGCTATGGGTTGGTTCCAACTTTAAGATACACAACATGGACAGCTAAAAGCACAAATCTAACTTGGAGAAAGTGGGCTCTTTAGAGAAAAAGAGTAAAACTTCTCAAATACTCAGGGCACTCTGTCAGAAAGAACCAGTCTGGGAAAGGTCAGTGAAAGAAAGACCCTTAACCAGATGGACTGACTGTTGTCACCAGAGATGGAAAGACGATAAGGAAAGTTTCATTTCAACAACAAATGATGACAGTCAAGACAACTATAAGGTATCATCTCACCCCAAAAACAAAGCCAAGTCCAACAGAGTGGCAAACAACAAATAATGGCAAGATTGTGGAGAGATTGGAACCCTTATTCACTGCTATTGGGAGTGTAAATGGTACAGCCACTTTGGAAGGCAGTTGGTGCTTTCTCAAAAATTTGGAAATAGAAATACCATTTGACCCAGCAATTCCACTATTGGGAATATACCCTAAAAGAAACCATAACCACCATCCAAAGAGATATATGTACACCCATGTTTATTGCTGCCTTATTCACAATAGCAAAGAGATGGAAGGAACCCTAATGTCCATCTACAAACTAATGGATAGGAAAAACTATAGTCTATTTACACAATGGAATACTATGCAGCACTGAAAAACTTGTAAAACATTACACAAATGGGTGACCTTGGTGGACATTTTGCTGAGTGAAATAGTCAAAAGGATGAATGCCTAACACCACTGTTATAAATCAGAACTGACATGGGTGTTTTGGGGGGAGACTAGGAAAAGAGTGGATAGATAATGAACACTGAATTATAACAGATGAAACAAAGAACTGTTTCAAAGGAAAACATGATTAGGCACTGCATGTATGACAATAGTCCAGAGTAACATGCACATTGCAAAGTGGATAGTAGGGGGAATGGAGGAATATGTGCAATAATGAATATCCAACTTTTTGTAAACTAAAAAACAAAACAAAAACAAAAAAAAAAAACCCAACCACAACCCACCAAACAAAAAAACGACAAAAAATAGGTATGTGACTAAGCACAAAAGTAAAAGGCAGCATAAGAACCTAGACTCCTAGTCAAGTTTCACTGGCTAAACAATTCAAAAATGATAGTATTTTGTTTCTTGTGTCTCTGTACAGCAATAAAGCATATAATTTCAAAGCAAATTATTCTACCAAAATTGTACAGACATCTGTTGGTCCTCAAAACTCACCTGATTTTCGATTCACTTGGTTCTGTGGAATAATGATCTGGCATGAGTTGGCATCATTGGTATTCTTGATTGGGTGACTTAGGATACATATAACTCTTATCACTTGGCCTACCTTCTGTACACTATCTTTTACATAACTGGGATCACAGATGAGCTGCTTACAACGAGCGATCTGTAACAAAACAATTAAAAAGGACTTTAATGTTCAGTGTCCCTGATATTTTAAAACAGTAAATTGATGCCAATTTCCCTAGAAAATAATTACTAACTTCATTAATCTAGTAAGTACAACTCTAGATAGTTCTTACAGATTACGACTCAAACTAGCCTTGCCAGCAACTCTCCGATACATGGACTTCAAATCTTATTTCAACAGATCAAAATCATGATTTTGCTTAAGACTGTGTTTTCCAAGTAAAATGGTAGCTGCTAGATAGTAATATAAATTTCATATCAAAACCCGAGTTTTATATCAAAAGTTTCCTAAGGAAAAAAGACATAAAAGGAAATTCTACAATTCAAAAAACCCCTTTGTGATAGCAGATAAAAGTATTATCTCCTAAACTCTATTATGCTCTAATATGGTAAACTCTATTATGCTAAAACTCTTTTAGTATGTTAAACTCTATTATCCTTTTTAACACAAGGTTGTTACAGTAGACTTGCACAATAATAAGGGTTGAGATGGCCACTTAGCTAAAGGAAAGCATATGGTTCTTAGTATCCTTTGCATAGCACCAGGAATACATACACACATTTAGGTTTTGCTTTATTTATTCTTTCATAGTAGACATTTTCCCAAAAGGGCTAGGATGGGGGTGAGAAAACATACAATGGGATCTTAATGACCACAACAGTCATTAATAAGAGAATGGTTCAATCAGTGTGAAGGATGAAATAATGAGGAATGTCATCCTCAACTTTTCTAATTGCTCTGCCCAAAGTACTGTATCTTACAAGAGTATTTAAGACTTGTTATGTCAAGCAAGACTTGTTATGTAGTTGACCATCAAGTCAACTACAACTCATAGCAAACAGCAGCTCTGAGCTCTGTCCTATCTTGAGCCAACCCGTCTCTGACAAACCTGACCCCACTACCGTAAGTACTGTGTTAATCAGTGTCTTCCAAGGTCTCCTCTCTTGCACTGACCCTCTACCATGCCAACCATTTTTTTTCTCTGAGGACTGGCCTTTCTTGACAACATGTCCAGTATGTGAGAGAATCACTGCCTGGAAGGAGCAACCTGGTTTCACCCTCCATGATAGATTTCTGTGTTCTCTGGGCAGTACATGGTCTGTTCAGTACTCTTATCCAGCACCACAACTCAAAGGCATCAACTCTTCTGTCATCCTTAACTGTCACCTCACTCTCAGATGTACAATAAACAACCGAGAAGACAATGGCCTGGATTAGGCACACCTTAATTTCTAGACTGACATCGTTGTTCCTTAGCCTTCTTGAGAGGTCTGACAGCAGATTTTCCCATAGCAACTCATCTTTTGATTACCTGACTACTGGTGTCAAGAGTATTTGAATGTGGATTTGACCAAGATGAAAACATTAACAACCTCAATCATTTTATTCATGTCTCATTTCCTGTTGTCCTATTTGTAAAAAATCTTTGTTTTCTTGATGTTGAGATGCAGTCCATATTGCAAGCTGCTCCTGCAGGAGACACTTCAAGTTCTCCTCAGTTTGGGTAAGCAAGGTGTGTCATGTGCATAACACAGGTTCCTCTGATCCTGAAGCCACGTTCTGCTACACAGAGTCCAGATTCCCAATGGCTGTTTTTTTTTTTTTTTAAATTTTGTGTGCGTGTACCGGCAAATCAGATCTGACTGGTACAGGAGGATTTTGCGCCTCCTTCTCCGGCAGAGCGTCTGGTGGATTCGAACCATGTTCCTCTGGGATTGCAGTGCAGCTTCTTGCCACTAGGCCACCAGAGCTCCCCTCCAATGGCTGTTTATATAGACCAATTTTAGCTTTCAATAAGTACAGATAAAAACATTTCCATCCGTAAGGGCAAAGAGGAATAAATGTTTCAATCTTACTACATGAATCAGAAGATTAATGTTAATGGACAGTGGCATATTAGACTAATTATAGTGAAACTCTCAGATTACATGACAGTATTCTTTTTAACTTCCTTAAATTTAAGATATAGTGAACAATATAGTTTTACAGACAAAAAATACAGTATTCTCAAAAATTGTTTCACAGGAAAGACATCACACTATTTTATAAAACCAAGAAAATGGGCCTATTTTGTTTTACAAAAAGAGGATTATCCTTTTTATCTCCCAAATTTTACATTCTATAAAGACTTCATATGTTCAAACTCTTACTATAATTTTAATGAAGTTTTTATCAATCCCTATTTCATAAAATAATTTGGGAAAAATAAATGCTGTGAAGGGAGAGGTGCTCCACACCAAGATGATAGATAGTGATGTGATGACAACTGTTTCCCAAGGAGCTCTGACGGCCTAGCTGGTAGCAGATTCTGCTGCTAACCCAAAGACTGGACATCTCCGGCGGTTTGAACTGCCCACTAGCAGCTCTAAGGAAGAAAGGGGAGGTCTGCTTAGGCGGCAATCTGTTTCCTCAGACCTGACTCACCAGTGAGATGGAGTTTTATATTGCTCTTTAGTGTTAAACTGGCATTACTATAAAATCTTATGCTTTCCTTTTTATTTAAAACAGATAAGCCACAATGACAAAGGCAAGATGAAAAGGGACTTATAAGGAAATTGTTTAGTGGTAAGTCAGAAAATACACACTTAAAATGAAGGTAAAGATCCCATGATAATATTTAAATGTAAAAATACCTATCAAGAGATCTGGCATATTGTACTGGGAAAATCTGCTGCAGAAAACCTCTTTGTGGCATAAACCATGATATCTTCAATCCTCTCAAATAAATTGTGAAAACTGGACAATGAATATGAAGACAGAAGAACTGATATATTTGAACTATGGTATTGACAAAAAATTTGTCACAACTATGCTACGTGTCGTAGTCAGTGGCACCTAACAAGACCAACCAAAAAAAAAAAAAACCACAAAACACAAATACACCACCAAACAAACAAATCTATCTTAGAAGTACAGCCATAATGCTCATGTGAAGTAAGAATGGTGTGACTCTACCACATACTTTGGCCATGTTATTAGGAGAAGGTTATCATGTTTGCTATAGTATTGATTAGTAACAAAAAAGACCCCCAACAAAATGGACTGACACAGAGGCTCAAACAGAACAATTGGGAGGATGGCACAGGACCTGGCAACAATTGGGGTGTATCAGACATAAGGTAGCTAGCTATGACTACAACTCAAAGGCACATAACATCCTCCTACATTAATTTGATCCCAAGGTGGACTGCAATTGATGGCTGTGAGAATTAAATGCTTTCATTGAAATTCCACCTCATAATCACACATCACTGTGCATCTTTTGAACTTTCTTTATCTAACCTCATTCTTTTTTTTTTAAAATAATTTTAATGAACATTTACAGAGAATTTGGATTTCCATTCATTCATTGCTGCACTTCTCTCCCCGCCCAGCCCTCTCCCCCCGCCCCCCAGTTCGCTCCTCTCTTTCAAATGTAAAAGAAAGACTCCCTCCCTGGTACACAATCCCCCCGCACCCCTCCCACTGCCCCAAGTACATTCCACTATGCAACCTTAAATGTGGACTCTTGTGATAACCATAATACCCTATCATACATCACTTTTAAATTATTCAGTCCCTCATCTGTTTCAGTGCAGTATACACAATTTATCCAATTTTTCTCAGTCTTACCCCCACCCTGATATTAGTCCCATTTTACAGCAGCGGCACCATGCAATATTTGTCCTTTTGCGACTGAGATATTTCACTCAGCATAATGTCCTCCAGGCTCACCCATTTTGAATAATATTGAATGAGTTCCTTGTTTTTCAATGCTAACCTCATTCTTAACATAGGCTGGTTGTAGTCAATAAATGAGATAATGCATAGAACATGATGGATGATTCCTTATCAGGTTCTTTTTGCACTAGGCCAGTTTTGTAATTTTCTCTCCTTTATGCATCCTTTTAAACCAGCTACCAAAAAAAGGATCTCAAATCTTCACTTCCAATGAGATTTCGAGAACTGAGAACATATACCTTGAGAAGGATTATACCTTCTCAGTTCAGTGTTTCAGGTGAAAAATTATCAAGCATAGCTGGTTGTTTTGGGATTTCCCCCCAATTTAAAAAGAGAAATATTTTAAAAGTAGGATTTGAGAGAGCATCTGTACTGAAAGAAGGGTGAAGGTGGCTGTTAGGCGCTGTCAAGTCAACTATGAGTCATAGTGACTCTATGAACAACAGATCTGAATGTTATTTTGTCATGTTTTACTGCCATAATCTCAGTCATGCTCAACCCATTGTTACAGTCACTGTACAAATTGTCATTATTAGGGGTCTTTCTTTCATGATCCTCTGCATCTCCAGCATATCTCTTCCCAATGACTGGCTGCTCCTGGCAACATGCCTAAAGTATGTAAGACAAAGATTCACCATCCTTGCCTCTAAGGAGTTCTATGGTCACACTTCTTTCAAGGCACATCTGAGTCTATGGTATTGTCAATATTGCTCACCAGCACCACAGTTCAAAGGCACAGGTTCTTCTTTGGTCTTCCTTATTCATTGTACAACTTCAGATGCATAGGAAGCAGGTGAAAATGAAAATACCATAGTTTGCATCGGGGACACTTCTGTCTTTAAAATAACTAAGGGTAACAACTAAATCAAATAGCAAAGAAGCATTTTGGAGATAAAAGGGAAAGAATGATGGTTTCATCTTTAGTATTTGCTGTAAGGTACGGTGTCTAGAACAGCAGCTCTGGCATCATCTGGGAAACGGCAATAAACTGCAGTCGCCTCAGACATACTCAGTCAGAACATGCACTTGAACAGGATTCCCCAAATGGAGAAACACTGTCAAAAACTCCACTTCTGTGGATAACTACCTCCACAATGACCTCATTTTTTATGCAAACAATGTACAATCTACATGTTTTCCAAACAGGCCCCTAGTACATTTGTTTCCTATGCAGGTTATATGCATGTGCAAATTATTTTTTATTTGTGAACAATAAAAGAAAGCAGTATTACATAATAAAATGTTCAATACTAGTCAAGCCTAATGCCAACAATAAAAGAAGTAATACAATTAAAAAAAATCCACCTCACTGCCATTAAGTCAGCTCTCACAAACAGCAAAGTTGTAAATAAAAACAGGAGGAAACTATTCATCTTTCTCCCATGGAACTACTGGTGGACTCTGTACAGTCAGACTCAAAGCTTTCAATTAATAAATTCATATGTGGTGATAAACCATCAGAGCTAGAGCACCCAGTTCACATAAAGATCATTTTAAATGAAAATCTAGGAGGAAGTCACTCATATTACATAAGACTTAGAACTCCTCCATAATCAATGATCAACACCAAGTATTACAATCTATAGGTTTTTAAAAATAAAGGATCTCTTAATTAGTTGTTTGTCAATACAATCCCAGTTTACTATAAAAAAATTCTATGAACTCTGGAATCTAGCATCAATATTGGAAACCAAAATAAGTACTTACTAAATAATAAGCTTTTCTTTGTTAGAACACAATATATTTTTTACAAAAGCTACTCACCTCTCCTTCAGATTTTACACCCACCACTTTTCCATTTTCCACAATGATTTCTTCAATTGGCTTATTCAACATGTAGGTACCTCCATAAATTGCACTTAGCCTAGAAAAGTTTTTAAAATTCCAATTAAACGTCTCCTTCCTTACTGATTTACAAGCACTATTTTTGTTCAGTTTCTTCTAGAAGGCATTGGTCATTAAAGCATCAGTTTTAAAATAGACAAAACTATCCATATCAAGATACATCATTAAAGTCTCAAACAAAACAACAATGGCAAGGTTAGACAAAACTACAAACTGAGGAATCAATGAAATAATTCACAAAATTGCATCTAACAAGGCAAAATAAACACCAGCCAGAAATGAAAAAGAAGATTCCAAAATGGCTGAGTCCTCCTGCAGATAGATACTATTCTGCAATGAAGGTAGGAAACCTATTAGGATACTAAAAACTACCAGCACAAACCACAGACTCCCAAATGGAATCCAAAGGGGAGTTCTAGACTTGTCTGGCCCAAGGATAGTTTGTATTTAATTTTCTTCAAGTATAATTTTAGTCTTGATTTTTCTGGAAAAATGTAAGATACATGTTTTCCATATACCTGAGAAGAATAAAACAATCCTAAAATGAATGCAGAAGTGGGGGGAGAAAAAAAAGCAATAGTATTTAAAAAACAAAAACAGCTGAAACAATAAAGTGTATTCGTTACACTGTTAAAACTATTACTTTAAATATACCTAACAGTACTGGTCATACTGCTTTCTGCAGAACACTACTAATGTCTATGCAAGGTTAGTTTAATATTCTAAAATCAATTATAAAATTTACCGTATTTGAACAAAAGCCACATAAATGACTTAATAAATATCCACTCTTCATACAAGCCCAGAAACTGCAACAAGGTAACTTACTCCAATTTTTTAAAAAAATCTACAAAAAGCTTACAGAAAAAATATATATAACAGTAAAATATGACGTTAATTCCAACTAAGAAAGATGTCCATTCTCATTACTTGTATTCAACATTTTCCGATATTATCTAATGATAATAAAGGCATGGGAGAGACCACTATGGTTAACCAAACACTAATAATCTAGCTGCTGTCATGGAATGACATTATTTATATGTGAATAAATCAGTTGGCCTTGGGTAAAGCAGATAAATTTCTGTTCTTTAAAACTAGCTCTATGAGACACTGGGAAACTGCATCAGGAAGGAAAAAAACAGATAAAGGTTAAGAGAATAAGTTAATCACTCTTTTTATTCATTGATCATATGACTATAAGAAATCATCAAATATATCTACAACTATTGTTGCGTGCCATTGAGTCCGAATCAACTCATAGCTGACCCTCAGCAGATCTTCGGGGTTAAGTTAATCACATAGGAGGAGAATGCTCATCCTTCTCCTGCAGTGCAGCTGGTGGATTCGAACTGTGTGCCTCTGGGACTGCAGTTCGGTTCTTACTATCAGGCCACCAGAGTTCTTTATAAAACTAGTACAAATAATAAATGAACTAACAGAACGAACAAGTGCTGAATCACAAGATATAAGGCCGAAATACAAAATTCAGCGATTTTATATGTGTGTGTGTGTGTGTGTGTGTGTGTGTGTGTGTTAGCAAACATTTAACTGATTATAAAATACATAAGGAGATACAAAGACCTTAAAATAGCCAAAATATAAGGGAGGGAGGGAGGGAAAGAGTTGGAAGGACATTATCCAATTCATGGTTTTCTGTATAATTACATAGGAACAATTAATAATAGATCACACAAATAAAACATTAGTTCACTCCCGAAGGCACCACAGTCTATTGGAAAGGTAAGACTTTTCAACAGAAAATACTAAATTGACTCAACATTAGTGGAAAATGAACCAAGCATAAGCCCTACCTCACCCTACACACCAAGAGTATTTCCAGATAAACCCTAAACTTGACAAGGCAAAGCTAGGAAAACAGCTGGTTTTCAGAGTAGGACATGGTATTTTAGATAGAATCCCAAAGCTCACTCGCTTTCTTACTGACATTAAGCCAGTTCTGACATAGGGTTTCCAAGGCTGTAAATCACAAGGGAAGAGACTGTCCCTCTTTCTCCAGCTGAGTAGCTGACAGATGTCAAACCACTAGAAAAACACAGTCTTTGGGCTTGTAACATCACTCTCTCTGTCTCAAAAGGTAGTCAACACAAATTTTTTTTAATGTATCAAAATTAAAATTTAATTATCAGCTTATCAAATGACAAGCTAGAGTTTGGAGAAAATGTCCATAATATATGCATACATCTGAAAAAAGTATTTTCTGTAAAACTATATAGAGATTTCCTACAAATCTAAATCAAAGGCATTTTTTTAAATGTGCAAAGTACATGATCGTCACAGCACAAAGACATACAGATAACCATTAAGCACAAGGTTAGTAACAAGGTGACTAACACTACCGAACACTACGCATCAGAACCTTACCCTATTCAAGCACCATTCTCGTCATCTCTGCCATGCTCAGCTATCGTTGTGTACTGTGGAGTCAGAAGTGACCCACAGCTCACCCGTTAGTAGGTTTTCAGAGGCAGTTAACTGCACGGTAGGACATTTCCTATCCTCCACAGTGCAGCTCGTGGTCTCAAACCAGGTGACCCTCGGATGGCAGTGCAGCTTCTTGCCACGAGGCCACCTGATCCCATTGTTAAAGGGACTGTGTCAATCCATCTCTTTTAAGGTCCACCTCATTCTCTGACGCTCTACCTTTCCCAGCATCATTTCTTTTTCCAAAGATTGGTCCCTCCTGACAATATGACTAAAGTATGTAACATTAAGTTTCACCCATCTTTGCCTCTGTTGGTTGAACCTTCTCCATGACAGATTGGTTTGCTCTTTGGACAATCTATGGTATATCAAATATTTTTTGTCAACACAATTCAAAAGCGTCTTTTTTTTTAAGTCTTCCTTATTCATTGCCCAACTTTCAGAAGCATAAGGTGTTCTTGTTAAGTACTGGCAAGTCAAGTAAGACTCATAGTACTCCATGAACAAAAGACATGAACCCTGTCCTAACCTGTGCCATCCTCTTCATCTGTGACACACTTGAGGCCACTGCTGCACTCACTGTGTCAAACCGTATTATTAAGGATCGCCTTCTCTTTTGCTGATGCTCTGCCTTTCGAAGTATGATGTCCCTTTCCAAGAAACAGCCTCTCCTAGCAACATACTCAAAGTATGTGAGATTAAGTTTCACCATTCTTGCCTCCAAGGAGCACTCTGGCTGCATTTTCCCCAAGACATACCTGTTTGTTGTTTTGGCAACCCAAAGGATATTCAGTATTCTTCTTCAACAACACAACTAACTCAAAAGGCATCAATTCATATTCTGTCATTCATATTCACTGCCCAGCTCTCAGATGTATAAAAAATGGCTTAAAAGGCCATGGCTTGAATTAGGCACACCTTAGTCTTCAAACAGGTATCACTGCTCCTCAATAATCTGCAAAGTCCCTGACAGTGGACTTGCCCAGAACAGTAAGTCTGCTGACCTTCTGAATGCTGCAGATCCAAGGTTAAATCACTGACAATTTCAAATCTTTGCTCCATCTATCATTATGTTACTCACTTGGTCCAGTGCTAAGTATTTTTGCCTTCTTAAATGTTGAAATGCAGTCAATATTGAAAGCTAGAGTCTTTTAAGTTCTCACTTTCAGCAAGATAGGTTGTATCATCTGCATTACACAGGTTATTGTTGAATCTTTCTCTGATCTTGACGCCATATTCTTCTCCATAAAGTCCAGTTTTACAAATGATTTGCTCAGCATACAGATTTGTATAGGTATGGTGAAGCATAGGAAGCAATACTACAGACTGGATCAGGTGCACCTTAGTCTTTAAACGGATATTCTTACTCTTAAGAAATGGAGATGTTCTATACAGCAGATTTCTCCAGCGCAACATGTCTTGATTTATTGACTGCTGCTACCATGAGTATTGATTATAAATGCAAGTAAAATGAAATCTTTGACAAACTTCTTTTCTCCCATCTATTCTAATATTGTCTATTGGTTAAGATTCTTGTTTTCTTGATGTTGGGATGTAATCCATACTAATGGCAGTAGTCTTTAATCTTCTGTAATTTGTTCTACTGTAATTTGTAATTCTGCTGAAGATCATCCAAAAACGATTAGAACAGCACATCAGCAGAGAACTGCCGGAAGTCCAGGCTGGGTTTAGAAGGGGTCGTGGTACTAGGGATA